>NC_066521.1:21913554-22003554 GCF_024679095.1 Eriocheir sinensis | reverse complement strand
CTCTCGGCTGAACCCAACCTTAATTAGAGTTCCTGTCCACGGTCGGGTCGGGTCAGGGAAGGTCGGGGCACGAGGAGGTGGTGGTGGTGGTGGTGGTGGTGGTAGGATAAGGTATTCGTGTTA
The DNA here is from genome assembly GCF_024679095.1 of Eriocheir sinensis. Lineage (NCBI taxonomy): Eukaryota > Metazoa > Arthropoda > Malacostraca > Decapoda > Varunidae > Eriocheir > Eriocheir sinensis. Next base: position 22,003,431 of record NC_066521.1, on the reverse strand, counting down.
AAGGGACAAGGTGCACCGCCACGACAAACCTGATCGTTCTGAGTAGTGGAAAAGAAAGGTAAGGTTTGGGGGTATGCGTTGTAGCTGCGCGTGGCCTCGGTGCTCATCTCCGGAAGGTTTGTTGATTATGATGTACGAGGAGACAACGGCAGGTATGATAGACTCGTTTCTGTAGGACAGGACGCGGTGTCAAGATGGTCTATGTGTTGTAGTTTGTCGCTCATCCGTGTAAGGTGTTCGTAATGGCTTACACAGTGCGAGAGAGGTGCTGGAAGGTAGTCATCGGTGTCACAGGAAGGAGATTGATGTGTGCTTGTTGTTTTTTGCGTCAGTCAGGGCCTTAGTTTGGTCTTCCTCGTCACGTCGTCAGCAGGTTGACCCGCCTGGCCACACCATGGACACACGGCTGCCTTCCTCCCTTCAAGGCGGCCGCCGCAGCTCGCCGCCTCCACGGCCGCGACACCCCACCGGCGCTTCCTAATTTTTGGGTCGGTAATGCTGCGGCAGGCGGGGCGCGGCCGCCTATGTTACTCGATCCCGGCAAATCTCATTCAATACTCCCTGGAAAAAACTTATGCTAAATGGTATTCCCAAGCTCGGCGTTGTCAGACCGAATTTACATAGAATATCAATCGCATTTGGCGCCAGCGAGAAGGTGGGAGAAGGATTTTTCCAAGAGAGAGTACGCGCAGCAGCAAGGCGGTGGGCCGCGCCGCGTAAAACTGTTCAGCTGTGAATTGTAAAATGAATACAGTTCACGTTCGGATGAAAAACTGCATTTTGCAGTAATGGAGTTGAAATATTGCAATTTGAACTTTTACTGGTAGCTGATAGCCGTAATGAAATTCCCGGGGAGTGAACGAAAGCTTTTGGGGTTGTGAATCAGGCCGCTCCTCCCCTCGCTCCCCCGCCCGGCCCGCCCCCCGGCACCCCGCGGCTCGGCCCTCCCCGGCACTTCCCCACTGATAGCGAGGAACTGAGGAATAAACACGGGCTGGGGGGCGCGGGGGGCGTGGGGAGGGCGGGGCCGAATGGAAGTGGAAGTGTGCGAAGAGTGGTGGATCTCGCCCGCCCCGCGTCGCCTCAGATCAAAGACACTGACTGTAATCACATGAAGGGCCAAGCCGCGTGTTTTAGTGCCGCTACAGTGCCACGCTCACCGAGCTACAGTGCCAGCCTCACCAGGATACAGTGCCACCACCCTCACCACGCTCACCGGGGCACTGCTACGTACAGGGCTATATAGTGCCACTCTGATGTAGTGTATTCAGGACCACAGCGCCACCATAACCATGCCACAGAGCCACATTCAGAGCCTTTATGCCATGACTCTAGGCTGCTGTTGACGCCTCGCACAGCCAGGCTCACCATATCACAGCGCCTCGTCCAGGGCCACGGCACCATACCAGAGGCCGTGCGTTTTGGTGATGGTGACGAGAGCGAAACGAAACGCGGGTACAGGGCTATGATGCTGTTACTGGCCTTTACACACACACACACACACACACACACACACACACACACATACACACCAATCTCTGTTTCCCCTTCTTTCCGCCCCTTCCCGCTCTCCCCGCCTCGCCTCCCGCCGCACCGCCCACAGGAGGTTTGAATCAGGCTGTCGGGAGTCGAAGTGGGACCTCTCGCCTGTGACTCAGCGACGTGAAGACTCAGGAGCAGGACTGACTTACCACCATGATAATTTTAGGAGGCAGAAGAGTAGCGACCAAAATCTTTGACGTAGAATAAAATAATAGTAATAGCTTATTGTGACTCATAGACGGGAAGACTGACTCAGGGCGAGAAGATTTTGTGACTCAGCAGCGGGAAGACTCAGCAAACGTGGCACATTTCAAAAAACAGATAGAACTAAAAATTTGGTTTACATATTTTATCATGAAATTTTCGAACACACGCACGTTTTTGAAAATAATTTAAGGTTAGTATAGGAAAGGAAAGGTTTTTGAAAATTTCCGCTTTTTTTGTGTTTCCTAAATTTTCAGCGAGGGGGGGAGATTGGAGTTGCTGTTTGAGAATGTGCGTTTGTTAGTTAGTTAAAATGTTCACTTTCAATTTTCACTTCCATATTTTCGTTTGGCTTTCCAGAGTTACTGTTTAAGAACGGTTGTTTCCTAGTTAAAATGTTCTCAATACTACATTTCTCTCTTATAGTGGTGGTGGTAGTGGTAGTAATGGTATATAGGTGCTGGTAGTGGTGATGACATTAGTGGTGGTTGTGGTGATTGTGGTGGTGAGTTTCAGAAATTTTAGGATGGTCCGGTTTTTCAAAATGGGGGAACGTGAAGATTTTTTAAACGTGTCCGATCGTTCACTCCGCCATGTATTGAATCTGGATTGGACGGTTTGAACGCTTAAAATGGCGTTCTTATATATACACTCACTCTCTCTCTCTCTCTCTCTCTCTCTCTCTCTCTCTCTCTCTCTCTCTCTCTCTCTCTCTCTCTCTCTCTCTCTCTCTCTCTCTCTCTCTCTCTCTCTCTCTCTCTCTCTCTCTATATATCTCTCTCTCTCTCTCTCTCTCTCTCTCTCTCTCTCTCTCTCTCTCTCTCTCTTTATTGACGGTCTCAGTTGAGGCAAATTCCATTTTCCTATTTCGACTCGTTTTGCCTGCGAGTTAAACAAGATCTGTGGCTCCCCTTTGATCTGCTCCCCCCCTTTCTCCCCCCTTGTCCCCTTCCTTCCTTCCTTCCCTTCCTCATTCCTCCCTTCCTACACCCCACCCTCCCTCGCTCTCGTCCCTCCTCTGCTCTGTGTCCTTTCCCTTCCTTCATTCCCTCCCTCCAACTTCTTTCGTCCTTTTTCCTTCTATCCATCTCTCTCTTCTTATTCCCCCTTCCTTCCTTACCCTCCTAATTCCTCCCTACCGACATCCCTCCGTCCCTCCCTTCCTCCCTGAGTTCTGTGTCCTTTCCCTTCCTTCATTCCCTCCCTCCAAGTTCTTTCGTCCTTTTTCCTTTTTCCCTCTCTCTTCTTGCTCCCTCTCCTTCCTTCCTTCCCTTCCTCATTCCTCCCTACCGACATCCCTCCGTCCCTCCCTTTCTCCCTTCGCTCTCTGTGTCCTTTCCCTTCCTTCCTTCCTTCATTCCCTTCCTCTCTCCAAGTTCTTTCGTCCCTTTTCCTTCCTTCCCTTCCCTCATTCCTTCTCTTTCTCCTTCTCTGCCTTCCTGCATCCCCCCTTTGCTCGGTGTCCTTCTGTTCATTCACTCTATCATTCCCTTTCTCAGAGTTCTTTCTTTCCTCTCTAATTTCATCCTTTGTTTTTATTCTGCTCTTACAACTCTTTCCTTTCTTCTATTCCCTTATTTTTTCCTTCTTGCGTACTTTCTTCATCCCCTTCATTCGTTGTCTCTTCCTCTTGCTATGTCTCCTCCTCCTCCTCCATTCGTCCTCCTGTCATCCTCTCTCCGTCTCTCTTTTCTATTCTTCTATGCCACCTCTTCCTCTTCCTTCCTCCCCTGTCCCTCCCTCTTCCTCTTTCTTCCTCCCGCTGTCTCTCCCCCACTCTCTCTCCTTTTCAATCGTTCTCTCCTCCGTTCTTTCTGGGTACTAATCCTCCTCCTCCTCCTCCTCCTCCTCCTCCTCCTCCTCTTCCTCCTCTCCTCCTCCTCCTCTTACTCCTCTCTTCTCGTCTCTTCTCGTCCTCCGTCTCTCATATGGATTTTCCTCTTCTCGTTACCTTCGTCCTGGGCGGCTCAGAACACTAACTTGAAACGGTTTAGAAATGATCAACCGGAGTGTTCGAATGCGCTTATGATCGGTGCTTTTTGTAATCTACCTGAACGTTACCCGGATCATTTGTAACTTAGCACCTGTTGTTGTCATTATCGTTATTGTTATTGACACAGGTAATGCGGTTCATTTTCTTACATATCAGAGTCAGGTGTTTTTCTTTTTTTTTAATATTTGATGATGGAATTGGTGTACAGCTTATGGTTGAAAGAAGGGAAGGTGGTGTTGTAGTAACGGTGTTGATGGTGATAATGTTAATGCCGCTGATAATGATGGTGATGGTGATGATGATGGGGTGGTAATGATAATAGTGACTCCCTATCTATCTATCTGTAGCTATCTCTGTCTCTCTATCTCACTATCTACCCATCTACCTTATCCTTATCGTTTCGTAATTTGCTTTCTTCCATATTTCTTTCACTTTTTTCTTCTCTCTCTATCCACTTTTATTTCTCTCTCTCTTTCTATCTCTCTATCTCTCTATCTCTCTCTCTCTCCTACCGTTTCACAAGTTCCGTTCTTTCCATTTTTCCTTCATTTTATCACAACTAATTTTGATCTTGCTTCTCAGTCTCATTACGCTGGCTTTAAAATGTCCTTAAAATATATCATTCATTATTTTTTTCACTCAAATTTCGCGTTGTTTCCTAATTGCTTTGTTTCGCTCTTCATTTTACGCATTCACTGTCAAGCGTTTTTCTTTTTTTTCTTGTTTTTGATGGGGGGGAGGAAGGACTGAGGGGATGGTTCTTTTCCTCATTACGTGGTTTATCTATTCTTTTATTCTTTCCTTTATATTTTTTCTTGTCCTTTCATAAGAGAGAGAATTAGCGCGCGAAGTTTTTTTTGTTTCTCTTTTTTTTTTGGGTGTCGCTCGTTATTCATTTTTCTATTGGCGTTTTTTGTATCTATTTTTTATTTGTTTACTCATTTCATTCTATTTCATTTTCAGAGTCGTGAGGTTTAGGCGGCGTGTGTGTGTATGTATGTTCTAGCGTGAGATGTGATGGTGATACGGACATTTTAAAGTGAGTGCCATAGTGTGTGTGTGTGTGTGTGTGTGTGACGGTTGGTGAGGTCAAAACACACGCATCTACTTCTTACCGCATTCATTAGAGGTCCTTGTGATCCCCTTGTGTTCAGTTCTTCATGTTAAGCGGTACCGTGAAAGTCTACGGAGATTGCGACGTGGGTTTCATTTACGAAGACCTTTCCTCTCTTTCCTGTCTCTCTTTACTTCTTCTTGGGGACTGTTGTTGATATCTGAGGACTTTTTTCTTCCTGTAACTAGAGAGACTTTGGGATGTGATGGATGTAACAGGTGTGAGAAACTGATATATAAGAAATGGTGTTTATTAAAATGTTGGTAGTGACTGATTTGATTCCTCTTCAAATTGTTCTTGTTCATTTTTTCTTGTTCTTGACTTCTTTGTCTTTTTTTTTGCTTCTTGTTCTTGTTCTTCCTGTTCTTGTTCTTGTTCTTCTTCCTCTTCTACCTTATCTTCTTTTCATACCATCATCGTCCTCCTCATCATCATCACCTTACAGTCCGCCACCATCAGGAGTCCGCCACGCGTTATCTTATTCTTTCCATGTCCCCGCGAGTCTTGGGCATTACCGGCTCCACGACCTTCTGTAAACCGCATCATTCCATCTCACTTGACAATCGGCGCGCCAACACTCCCCTAACAAGACCTTCATCCCTCTCCTCCCCCACCAAGACTCCTCCGCACGTAATCTTTCTCCAATCGGCCACTTCGAACCAAAGATATTCCCTCTGGACGCTTTCTTTTCGCTTAATACCTCCCTACATTTTTTTAGTTTTCCTTTCCAACACTCTTCTAACAAGGCTTTCTCTCTTCGTCCCTCACCAAGACTCCTCCGTACGCAACCTTTCTCCAATCGGCCATTTCGAACCAAAGATCATTCCCTCTTTCGACGCCTTCTCTTTACCCAGTACCTCATAACATTTCTTGGTCTTTCTTTCCAACACTCTCCTAGCAAGGCTCTCTCTTTCTCGTCCCTCACCAAGACTCCTCCGTACGTAACCTTCCACCGGCTAAAAACCTAAAAGATCATTCTCTCTCCCTATGCTTTGTCTTTGCCCAGTACCTCATACCATTACCTGATCCTCCTTTGCCTAAGAAGTACACTCATTCCCGTATTTCTCATTAGTTTGTGTTCGTGCGCTCTGCTTGTTCAAAATGGCGGCTCGATGAGATGAGGGCGAGTATCTGTAAACACTTATATGTCTTTCCTCCTGAAGTGGTATGTTCAAGATTTATTATTTGTTTTATTATTTGTTATCGGCAGCGGACGTTGACTTTCTGGAGTCTTGGAGTTCGGCCGCCAGCAGTTGATGTTGTTTATTCATCGTCCCCTTCCCAAAGAAAAACTGTCTGTCTCTGTCTGCCTGTCTGTCCCTCTCTCTCTGTCTATCTATCTATCTATCTATCTATCCATCTCTCTCTTCCTGTCAACCTATCAATTTTATCTGTCTGTCTATCTATCTATCTACCTACCTACCTATCTATCTATCCATCTATATATCTATCTATTCATCTCTCTATCTATCTATCTATCTATTTATCTATCTCTGTCTATCTATATATTTATTTTACTATCTTTCTATCTATCTATCTATCTGTCTGTCTGTTTATCTTTATCTCTCTCTATTTCCCTTAAAAAAGTGAAAAAAAGTGTTCGAAACACAACGCTTAGCACGCTTACCATTGAGTGCATGTACACAGCAGAACATGCACGGTACACGCATGTTTATTGTGCGGCTCAGATTACACTGTGCTGCTGGCGGCCGGGCGATGGTTGGTGTCCCGGCGGCCGTGTATTCCCTATCTCTCTACCGCGCCCACTCTCGAACAGGGCAGGTTACGTTAGCTTAGGTTAGGGTAGGTTTAGTTGGAGTCATTTAGGGTAATTTTGAGTTGGAACCACGATGCGAGTATTTTCCAGAACACCCCTTGGTTAGTTTCGAAGTTTCAAGGACTGAGATATTTTTCCATGTGTTCCCTTACTGAGAGCCTGATTCTTGCATGCTTTTTCTTCTCTACCTTTGATAACTATGAATACGGTTATGACATATAATGCAAGTTTTCTATAGCTTCAAGAACTAATAAATTTTCCTTGTGTTTTCTTAATATGAGCTTTTTCTTCATACTCTTTGTTCTCTACCCTTGATAACTATGAATGTGGTTACGATGTATGCTGTAAGTTTTCTCTGCCTGTTCTTAATTTCGGCTTCAAAATAATATCATGTAGCGTACCTGCAGAAAATATTACCCATGTCTTTGCTTAGGATGTACTCACGGGGTAATATCTCCTTCAAAATAATATCATGTAGCGTACCTGCAGAAAATATTACCCATGTCTTTGCTTAGGATGTACTCACGGGGTAATATCTCCTTCAAAATATTATCATGTAGTATACCTGCAAAAAATATCACCTGTGTCTTTGCCAACGATGTACTCTCGGGTTTGTGTTTGCAGTAAATATAATCTAAAATACACGTTCATGTACTCACGGAATCTAAGTAGCCGGGTCATTCATGCACTCAGAATATGTATGAATTCAGCGTAGGCAAGCACTCGGCATATACATATATTTCGCATACACACCTTAATTACTTCGTCACTCGTCACACACACGCACTCATGTAATAAGACAGCAACAAACACTGGACAGACTCACTCACTCACTCACTCACTCACTCATTCACTCACTCACTTTCGCGCTCGCTCGTCACTCACTCACCAACTTACTCGCAGAAGATTAGATTCACTCATTCAACGACGCTTAGATTTATGTTTAACGACGCTTAGATTCTTAACGACCCTTGGAATCATGTATAACAACGTTTAGATTCATGTTTAACGACTCTTTGATTCATAACGATGCTTAGATTCAGGTTTAAGGGCCCTTAGATTCTCAACGACGCTTAGATTCAGGTTTTAGCGACCCTTATATTCTTAACGATGCTTAGATTCAGGATTAAGAGGGTTTAGATTCTCAACGACCCTTAGATTTATGCTCAAAGGCGCTTTGATTCCCCAACATTAGCATCGAATCTCGCTCTTTGGATCTCTCTTCTCATCTCGTACCCTCGCTGAGCACGTTATCTAATGAGTGAGTGAGTGTGTCGTCGCCGCCGTGAGTTTTAAGATGGTTCCGGCGATGAGTACTAGGCAGGAGGGGATGGAGGGAGGGAGAGAGGCTGCAGGAAGGGAGTGTGAGTGTGTGTGTGTGTGTGTGTGTGTGTGTGTGTGTGTGCCTTCGTCAGGAGTGCAGCGGCGGCGAGCCAGGCAAGCAAGCAGGTGACTATTGCCGATGCAGCTGACGGTCTTAAACAGATGTCCACGGGCGCTGCCAATTACCAGGCCTCCGCTCACCTCTTTTTACTCCTGTTTTGCCCTTGCTAATTTTTTGAGTGGCCTTTTGAGCCCGCGTCCTGAAAAAGCGCAAGGAAAAAATGACATGTTTTATGCACGGATTTTTTTTTCCTCTTTTCTGCTGCTTTCTGTGTGACTTTTTTTCCATCTTTTTTTTCTTCTTATCTTGAGTGAGAGGCTGATGGCGTGAGCGTTGACTCGGTAGTGTGTACAAGTTAATTAGGTTACTGGTTTGTATATACGCGGAGTCTCCTTGTTGACGCAGCGGGGAGAGAGAGAGAGAGAGAGAGACCGATAGACAGACAGAGACAGAGACAGATACAGAAAGAGATACAGGGACCGACAAACAGACAGGGAAATGACAGATAGACACACAAACACAAACATACACCTAAACACACCATTTCTCTCTCACTCACACATATAAACACACCTCTCTCTCTCTCTTTCTCTCTCAAACACACATTTACACACACCATCTCTTTCTCTCACACACACAAACACACTCTCTCCCCCCCCACCCCCCCAAAAAAAACCACTCCCTTCCCCCTCCACACACACATACCTCCCCCCAAAACACACCCTCCTCCCACCATAATCCCCCCATCATCTACCTCCTCCTCCTCCTCCTCCTCCCCCTTCACCAAACGAACACCTGACTGACTGACCGCTACAAATCCCCTCATACCCCCTCCTACCCCGCCGCCCCTTGCCCCACCTGACGCCCCACGCACCTGTCTCATCACCTTGACCCCCGACTGACCACCTCCTGACGTAAGCCGCTGACGTTAATCGCTCCGTAATCCCGCCAATCCGCCGAGTTGGACGAGTAATCCTCTCTGGCCGCTGGTCTTCCTCGGCTGGTCAGTACGATGGTGATTATCCAGTCTATGGATGACGGCGAGGGGAGGGGAGGGGTAGAGAGAGGGAGGTTGGGAGGAGAGAGAGAGAAGAGAAGAGAAGAGAAGAGAAGAGAAGAGAAGAGACTGATATTAATAAGTAGTAGGGATTTTAGTCTTTCTTTAAAACAAACAGACTTTAAGCTTTAGAACCCTGATCCCAATGTACTAATAGACACAGGGACAGACAGATAGACAGACAGAAACACAGACAGACTAACAGACCGACAGACAAAACAAACAAAACAAAGACAATCCAACTAACACGCACACAAAACAGACAAAAACCCAAAGAAAAACAAGAAACAAAATACCCCAAGAAAACCCAACCCAAAGCCAACCCAACCCTCACCAAAATCGAATCCTCCAAAAGGCATCACACACACACACCCTTGATAAATATCCCAAAGCCGCTGTCCCGCCCGTGATAACTCCCCGGCCCTCGCACGCCCTCCCTTGTGAGGCAAATGCTCGCCTGAGAAGTGTAGCGAATCGAAAATATTGTCCTACATCGGATATTCAGACAGGAGCGCCTTCCCCCGTCTCCCCCGCGGCTTGTATGTTATTCAGAAATCGACACTTGACAGCTCCTGAGACTCACCCAGGCCATCGCAACCTTCCTCGGTGCGCTGTAAGGGACGGTGAGGCAAGATTTTTTATTTCTTTTGGACAAGGGAGAGAGAGGGGGAGCAAGGGAGAGAGAAGGAGGGAGATGCTTGATGGAGGAGAGGGAGGGAGAGAGAAAGCGAGTATGTGTGTGGGAGAGGTAGAGAGAGAGAGGGAGAGAGAAAGAGAGAGGGAGATGGAGGCAAGTTCTCTTAGTCTCTCAGGTTTTAGTGAATTTATAAGCATTATTTGAACGTACATAGAATACAAGACTCTCTCTCTCTCTCTCTCTCTCTCTCTCTCTCTCTCTCTCTCTCTCTCTCTCTCTCTCTCTCTCTCTCTCTCTCTCTCTCTCTCTCTCTCTCTCTCTCTCTCTTTATCTCTCTTCTCTGTACTCAAATTACACAGAACATCCTTTAGCTTATTATCATTATTATTATTATTATTATTATTATTATTATTATTATTATTATTATTATTATTATTATTATTATTATTATTATTATTATTATTATTATTATTATTATTGTTATTATTATTATTATTTACTTCTCTACAGTGTCTTTACGATATACCAAACCAACGTAAACGCCTTCATACATCGCATTCCTTCACTTTACAACCCCCTACACACACAAACACACACACCATCATCACCACCACCACCACCACCACAAAACCACTACAGACACCGCACTTTCCTTCACTCTACCCTCCACAACACCATCACAACACCATCACCACTACACCATCATCACCATCACCATCACCACCAACACCACACGCACTTTCCCTCACCACACCGCCGCTAATTCAATCCTCCACCTCAAACCCACTGCCTTTCTTACTGTTTAAAATTACATTTGCACATTAGAAGCGCGCCACACCACGGTAAGCGAGTTAAGGCCCGCCTCCTAACACAATTGTGGCCGCCGTGAGAAGCCTGTATAACTCTGGGTGTCCGCATGTATACTCGCTGGGGCCCCTTGTATACGTGGAGGGAGAGAGAGAAGGAGAGGGAGAGGGAGGGAAAGAGAAAAGGGAGAGGGGGTATAGTCTGTGCGGGGTGAGATCTATAGCAAAAAAGGAATAGGGAGGAGAAGGAGGAGTATTTGGGGGACTGGAAAGAAAGAGGAAAATTGAGATAGAGAGATGGTGAGGTAAAGTAAAGAAAGAACAGTAAGAAGGAAAAGTAGGAGGAGAAGAAGGAGGAGGAGGAAGAGAAGGAGGTTGAGGAAAGTGTGTGAATGCGTGGGAGGCTGGAGAGAGAGAGAGGTAGAGAGGGAGAGAGAGAGAGGAAGAGAGAAAGACAAGGAGTGAGAGTGTGTGTAGCCTTGTGTAGCGGAGACAGAATAGGGAGAAGGTACGTGTGTGTGTGTGTGTGTGTGTGTGTGTGTGTGTGTGTGTGTGTGTGTTCATAGTATATTCGAACATTTATTCACCATTTCGCTAATAAAGAAAACTCGTGTTCGTTCCTCGGCGCTCAAAATCGATGCTGGTGAAATTGGTTATTATGCATGTGTGTTTACTCTTTTCGCTCCTTCCTCTTTGGCTTTTTTGTAAGGAGGGAGATAGTGAGGGGAGCGCGGCTTATCTATCCCTCTCCTCCCTCACCCCTCCTCCCCTCCGTGCCCCTCCCCCCGCCCCCTCCCCCCCCCCCCTTCCTCCTTGCCGCGGGGTGAACAAGGGCTCGTGTGCGTCGGGTAAACACGATACAATAATTTCACTCTCGCGGCGCTTCTTTCTCGAAAACGCGTTTATGACCTCGCCTTTCATTCCCGCTCGGGGGAAAATGGATGACTATGGCGGAGCTAACCTGGCCTGACCCGCCTAATTGTGTAGCGGCGGCTGAGAGGGCGCGGGCGGGGGCGGCATTGAGGCGAAGGGCGCGCGGGAGATTGAAAAGCCTCCCCGGGGTCAGGCGGAGCTCACCCGGTGGTCTCTGGAGTGGAGTCATTATCCGGCAAACTTCTATAGCAACAATAGTCGGCCATTATAGCGGAGGGCCTGGCCTTGGGGTACGGGGGGAAGGGGGGAGAGAGCCGCCCCGAGGTTACGTCAAGAAGCGACGCTCATCTCCCTCCCATTCAGGCCTGACCTACTTCGTCAAAAGTATTAGATATTTTCCTCCCCGCAGCATCGCCTTCTTTCACTGTTTGTTTGCTTTGTGTTTGTATCGGCGGATTGGCGGAGGAGCCGTGCGTGGCGGCGTGCCTCCCGCCCGCCGCCGCCCCGCACCCCGCCACTCGTGCCAGACCTTTCCCGGGGCCTGGGTCTTCATTATTCCTGCTCCTTGGGGCTTCATCCTCCTTTGTTTTGAGTATCATGCCCTTGTAGCGTTTTAGATTAGCCATTCAAGGTCTGTCTATCCATATCTCTACCTAAGTCATCAAATAACATGGAGTTACTATCATTAAATATACCCTGAAGAAGAGTAAGTCATCATAAGCTCTGTCTGTAAGGCCTGTATTCTTAAACGTGTCGGCACCTCACAAAGCTAATCTGAAACGCCTCTCGTGGAAGTCATCAAATAAGATGGAGTTATTATCATTAAATATACCCGGAAGAAGAGTAAGTCATCATTAGGTGTCTGTAAGGCCTGAATTCTTAAACGTATCGCCACATCAGAAAGCCAATTTGAAAAGCCTCTCGTGGAAGTTGCTGGGATTTCCACGGCCCGTTTTGTGATGCCAACGATAGCCTTACACGGAGCCTACACCATGGACGGGAAAAATCTTCACTGTGGCTTTGGAAAATAGTCGTTATGGGAGACCGATACGTTTAAGAATAAGAACCTTTGGGACTGGAGGCTGAGAGAGGGAGAGCTGAGGGAGGGCGGCGTCATGGAGGGAAGAGGGCGGTGTCATATCGTAATGGGAGCCCGATAAGTTTAATAATTGAACCTGCTGGGACTGGAGGCTAAGAGAGAAGAAGGACTGAAGGAGCTCGGCGTCATGGAGGGAAGAGGGCGGCGTCATGTCGCAATGGGAGCCCGATACGTTGAACCTTATCTGATCCGAAGTTTTCAAATTTTCGCGTTCGTAACACCAAGCATCGTACTCATTTATCTGAACAACGATAACGCTGATGAACACTAAGTACTGGTACCGAATCAATAATGTAAAACAATAATGAATAATGAGTGAAAAGAATCTAGTGGAAAGTAAAAAGGAAAAAAAAAGGTGTATCGTTTTGATCGAAGTGCCTGAGGGGAGGACAGATATGTACCCCCTCGGATCGCATAGGGTCAAGGATATGAATCTGCTGGGACTGGAAACTGAGGGAGGGCGGCGTCACGGAGGGCTTCGAGCGGCGTCATATCGTAGTCTCCTGAGGTACACGCGTCGTGACTCTTGATCTGGAGCCAGCCGCCACGCCGCCCATCCTGCCGCGGGATTTAGTGGTGATATGCATGAAGGCCGCGAGTAAGTCAGAGCGTCGCCCGGCCATCCGTCACCCTTTCCCTTGCACGCCATTACCACGGGAAATCTTGCACATCGCCGCCGCGTCAGCACACCTAAGTTCAACTCCTTCCCCGAACAGCCTTTCAAGTCGTGGTTTCCCTTCCTTCCCGAACCGCGGATAATTAAGTGTGGGACTCGAACGTGGGTGCTGAAGTGTCACGGGGGAATCAGTGTGCCAGGAGAACGTTTTAGCTTAGTTTTTTTCTTATTTATTTGTTTTTTTACAGCAAGGGAGGAAGCGCAAGGGCAAAACAAACAAAAACAGCCACTGAAAAGCTCTCTAAACGCTCCTCCGTCAAAAGAAAAATAGATCGAGAGGCCAAAAGAGAGACAGATAGATAGATGGATAGATAAATAGATAGAATAGGTAGATAGATAGATTAACACACACTCACGCACACACATACACTCTCTCCCTCTCTCTTACACACACACGCTCACCGACGCACCACATCTGTCCTCTGTCTGTCTGTCCGGCGCCCATAGACAGATAGATAGATACAATAGATAGATAGATAGACAAATACACACGCACACACTCTCTCCCTCCCTTTCCCTCTCTTACACACACACCGACGCACCACATCCGTCCTCTGTCTGTCTGCCCGGCGCCCACCAGACTTATGAGAGGCGTGATTTCAATACCATTTGCATTTGAATCCTTTCCTCGCCCAGAGCCAGCGGGGCCGTGCCAGCTGCCGGGCGTTCACATCCACCTCACATGATTCATAAAGTGCTCAGGACCTCGCTTAGGGTCGTACGAGGTCGGCCAGCGGAACACCCAAAGACGTAGCGAGCGGTCCCATAGAATCTGTCGCCGTTAGTCTTGTGTGGAACGTCGACTTGGTGTGTTTTGGTTATGAGAGAATGCTGTTTGTGTATCTATGTGAAGAGATGTTTGTGAATGTTTATATGGAAGGATGTTTATGGAAATGAATGATTAAGAATGTTTGTGTTGTAGATGTTTATACTTGGTTTCTTCGATTTTATTTCCTTTTCACGTCATATTGTTTTCCTGTTCCATTTTACGCAGAATTACTTATTAACATCAAGGCCGTGATTAACATAACTTTATTTTGCTTCATGACGCTACTCTCTTCCATATTATTTTCGTCGCCTTCTTTCATCACCACTCCTTCGCATACTCACCTACTTCATATTACAGTCCTTCAATAGGTTTCTCTCGCCTTTTATCGCTTCATAACTGTTTCACCCTCCAAGTCATGATTCACTGAAGTTCCTCTGTTTCAATGTATTTAGAATTTGCGTCTTTGTCTTTATTTCTTATGTGTGTGTGTGTGTGTGTGTGTGTGTGTGTGTGTGTGTGTGTGTGTGTGTGTGTTGTACTTCCTATCCGTTTCCTTTTCATTCTTTTATTTTCTGTTTCCTCTTATGCTCTTATTTTCTCTTTCATCACTTCATTGTTCTTTCATCTCCTTTTCGCTTGCTGTATCCTCCTCCTCCTCCTCCCCCCATTCGTTTCTGTTCTTTATCCTTCTCTTCGTTTTCCTTTATCTCCCGTTCGTCTTTTGTTTCATTTATCTTCCTCTCGCTTTCATGCATCTCTTCTTGCCTTTTCTTTCATTTCGTTTGGTTCTATTTTCTCTTCTCTATTATTTCTCCTTTACCTTTTAATCGTCTTCTTTCTCTCTCCTGTGTGCCTTCTTTCGCCCCTCTTTCATTCTTCTTTATTCCTCTTCCGCCTTTCGTTTGCTCTCTTTTTGTCTTGTTTCTCTTTCATGTTCTGTTCATCTATGTTTCTTTTTTCTTCTACCTGTTCTTCTTCTTCTTTCGTCTCTTTCCACTCTCTGGTTTCTTTTTTTTTTTTCATTCGTAGCTTTCCCGTTTATCTCTTCGTCCTTCTATTTTTTTTATTTCTGCTTTTCTTTTTTTCTTTTTATTGTTTTCCTTCTTATTTAGCTTTTTCCTTTATCTCCTCTTCACTTTCTTGCATTCCTTGTTCATATCTCTTATCCATCTTCATTTCATTTATTGTTCAACTTCTATTTTGCTTCTTTTCCTGTTTTTTTCCACCTTATTTTTATTTATTTTTATCTCCTCTTCACTGTCTTGCATTCCTCCTTGTTCATATCTCTCATCCTCTCTTCATTTCATCTGTCCACCTTCTTTCACCTTCCTTTCCCTTCCATTG
Source organism: Eriocheir sinensis (assembly GCF_024679095.1). Lineage (NCBI taxonomy): Eukaryota > Metazoa > Arthropoda > Malacostraca > Decapoda > Varunidae > Eriocheir > Eriocheir sinensis. The sequence goes on along the minus strand of NC_066521.1, from coordinate 21,988,156 downwards.
CCCTGTTCAGCTTCCTTTCGGCCATTCCCACACGAGGTATATATACTTCACCCCGGCCATTCACTCGCCTCAGCTCGCACGCCAAGGCAGGACAGTTATAGGGACGTCCAAGCAGCTCCTCTTCCCTTTCTGCCTCGCCCCAACAGGATCTGAGGTGGAGGGAGTCTTTTCAGGGTCTGGCTATTGAGTTCCCGCGGGTTGTCTTAAGGTTTCGGCGGCTGTTATTCCCTTACGAGGTCACCAGGCGTTTGCAAAGGCTTGGATTCTTTAGCAGTTCGGGGTAACGTGTGTGAAGACTTGCCAATTGATGTTTTGTTTTATGGAGTGGATTTTCTTCACTGTCTGACGCTGTTGCTGCATTTTTTGTGTTTTAGAAGCGCTCTGAAAGGCTTGAATTCCTTGCTAGTTTGATACAGTGCTTTTAAACATGGATTCTACGTCTTATTTTAATTCATCTCGTTGTCTGACGCTGTAGTTGCATTGATTGTGTTTTAGAAGCGCTCTGAAAGGCTTGAATTCCTTGCTAGTTTGATACAGTGCTTTTAAATATGGATTCTAAGTCTTCTTCTAATGCATCTCGTATTATGGAGTGATTTTCTTTGCTGTCTGACGCTGTTGTTACGCTATTTGTGTTCTAGAGGCGTTCTGAAAGGCTTGAATCCCTTGCCAGTTTGATACAATGCTTTTAAATATGGATTTTACGACTTTTGTTCTTATCTTATGCATATTTGTTACGTGTGTGAGAAATAAGGCATACACACACACACACACACATATACACACACACACACACACACACACACACACACACACGCACACACATAGACAATTCGCTACCCCCCCCCCACACACACACACACACACGCAACCGCCACTCCCCCAAACCCCTCCCCACACAAGCCCCCCTCGCCCCCTCCACACCCACACACCCCATTACCCCTCCAAACAAAATGCGATTCACTCCAAAACTCGCGCCCATGAGTGTATCTGTATCACTTAATTCACACACACACACGCACGCACGCACGCCGAGTCCTCACAGGCCCTTACCATTATCTTGTTTACATTAGATAATCGCATTAGCTCGCCTGGGCATCATTAGAAGGGGAGAGGAGGAGGAGGAGGAGGAGGAGAGACACGCGCCAAGAGTAGGGGAGGAGCGAGGGGAGAGGAGGAAGAAATCGAAAGCCCCCTCACACTCCCCCACCAGTACCGGTTCGAATCCCATCCAAAGAGGTCTGAATATAGAAAGAGAGGGGAGAAAAAAAACGGGGTGGAAAAAGGGCCGGCCAAGAAATAGGCTACGTATATTTTTTCCCTTAAACCCGGTTATCTGAGAATCCGGGAGCCATTATGAGCTAACCTTGAAGAAGATGACACCATGAATACGTAATCCGGGACCGAGCGACAGTTTCCAGTTTCAAAAGAGATCTCGGGAGCTGCGAATAAACAGAGGCTGCATCCCGGGGCCTCAACAAAACTCCTACCATCAAGTACTGTCATGAATTACTAAGACGAGCGCCGACATTCCCGCTGCTCTTCGCTCGCTGCACCTTCCAGACCGCGCGGCCGTTCCCTTCCCTACCTCGCCTTCCTCCCCGAACTCACACAAGCTTCCACCTTCACGCCTCTCCCATCACCGATTTCCTAAGGCCGTAAAGGAGGTCAATCGCGTTCCAATGACTGTTTTCGTATCTTTATGGCACAGAAGAAGGATCAGACTACCAGAAGGGTCATCAAACTACCTCTGCAAATGCCCGACACTCCTACGAAAGCCTTGGCCCGTACTCTTTCACATAAACTATTTCCAGAGGCCGAAAATGAAAAAAATCGCGTTTTAATGAGTGTTTTTGTATCTTTATGGCACAGAAGAAGGATCGGACTACCAGAAGGGTCATCAAACTACCTCTGCAAATGCCCAGGACTCATACGAAAGCCCATCCCCATACTCTCAGATGCTTCCAGATCTCACTTCTACTATTTCCAGAGGCCGAAAAGGAGCTCAATCGCGTTCTAATGAGTGGTTTTGTAAGTTCAAGGCGCAGAAGAATGATCAGACTACCAGAAGGGTCATGAAACTGCCTCCGCAAATACCCCGGACTCCTACGAAAGCCCTGTCGAATGTGCGTGCTTGGGCGCTGGAAGGTTCATAAGAGTACGACAGCCCTGGACGTAACGCTCTGGAACGCTGCCGACGCTATCTGAGAACGGCTCCCTCGCCTGGCCACGCCCCCGCCCGCCTTCGTATTAGCTCCATTCAAACGGAATTACACGCAAACAATGATGCTGTTACGGACGATGTTAGATGTTTGTCTATTAAATATTGCGGAGGGAAGGCATCCGCTCCTCGTGTCAATGGAGGCGGGGCACTCCGGTAATTGAGATATGAATGTTTTATCCGTGACCGTGCCCTGAAGCCCCCGACCCCCCGACCCCCCAACCGCCCCGCTTCCCGCCTCGCCCTCCGCCACCACACGCGCGCCCGCCCCCTCTCACCCATTGATAACCATAGAGGAAGCAATATGTATTTTTTTCTTTGCTGCACACCGCTCCCGCTCACCAATTTAGACACTTTTATTAATGGTGGCGTTACTCTCTCTCTCTCTCTCTCTCTCTCTCTCTCTCTCTCTCTCTCTCTCTCTCTCTCTCTCTCTCTCTCTCTCTCTCTCTCTCTCTCTCTCTCTCTCTCTCTCTCTCTCTCTCTCTCTCTCTCTCTCTCTCTCTCTCTCTCTCTCTCTCTCTCTCTCTCTCTCTCTCTCTCTCTCTCTCTCTCTCTCTCTCTCTCTCTCTCTCTCTCTCTCTCTCTCTCTCTCTCTCTCTCTCTCTCTCTCTCTCTCTCTCTCTCTCTCTCTCTCTCTCTCTCTCTCTCTCTCTCTCTCTCTCTCTCTCTCTCACACACACACACACACACACACACACACACACACACACACACACACACACACACACACACACACATGTATAAATGAATGTATGTTCGTGTATGTATATAGATAGATAGATAGATAGATAGATAGATAGATAGATAGATAGACAGACAGATCGTTAAAGCATTCATCCATCAGACATTCACATTGGCGGAAAAACGTAATGACTTGTAGATAAATAATAAATACAAAACTAAAATTAGTGCATTAGGACGCGGCGGATCAAGCCTGAAGAGATGAAAGCGCCTGTAATGGCATTAGTACAAAAAAGCCTTATTGCCGGCATGAGCTGCGCCCCCCCACGGACTCCAGACCCCCACGCGAAGGCCGTCAAATTGCCTGATGCCTTCCGATACGTCCTTTGGCGGCGGAACACTGCACTCCCCTTTGCCGCTGCCTCCTCGCCCACCCTCACGCCCTCCGTCACACTCCCCTCACGCCCTCCGTCACACTCCCCTCACGCCCGTATACCCTGTGACGATCTACCATTAATACTAGTAGGCGGAATGGTTTGGGGCATGGTGGGTATGTGTGTGTGAGGGGGAGAGGGGGGCGTTATCTGTGTTTGATGGGGGAGAGGGTATGCGGTGTGTGTTTGGTGGGAGGGGGCATGATCTGTATGTTTTGGGGAGGGGCATGTTGTTTGTGTGTAGGGGGGCATGCTGGGTGGCGGGAGGGTATGTTGGGTGGGGGAGACATACGGTTTTTTTTTTTGGGGGGGGGGATGTTGTATGTGGGGGTGGGGGCATATTATGTGTGTGTGTGTGTGTGTGTGTGTGTGTGCATCGGGGTCATGCTTCCCTCAGCCACGCTCCCACACGTTTGTTCCTCCCAGCGATGCTTCCTCCTCCCATACTCGTGTCCATATTCTCCTCTACGCGCTCCTAATACATGCTTCTAATACCCTCCTAATACACGCTCCTAATACCCTCCTAATACACGCTCCTAATACCCTCCTTTATGTCCATCTTCACCCTATACTCACAAATCCTCACCCCTATCCCGACGCCCTCCCGCAATTTCTCATGTCTGTCTTCACGCCCCTTACCTTTATAGCTTATCCTCACGTCCCCACCTTTGTATCTGCCTCCATGTCCACCCTCACGCTCTCTCTCACCCTCGCCTTACGCCCGTACACCCTGTTATGATCTACCCTTACTGCTAATAGGTTCAGGTGAGTTTTTCTCTGCTCTCCTCTTGCTAATGCTGTTAATCATTCAATCAAGGGGGACATCAGCCAGGGGTCGCGTTGCCTCGCCCACCATATGACGTTATACCCGGGGGTTCGTCGGAGTGAGTCTCAATGTAGGACCCCTTTCTCATACCAAGTACCTGCCATCGACTTGCTCATGCCACGAACTCTGTGAGCGTCCCCGTGGCCTTCTATGCTCCGGGTTGTCTCCTGCATTAGTAAACCGGTGAGCTAGGTCGACTTATAGGTATTGTGCCGCATGCCCGTATAGCCGGAGTTGGCGTTCATGAAATATATGCAAGTAAAAGTTAATGATTCAGTCTCACGGAGTAACCACCCATTTGACACAAGGTTATTCCAGCGATATCCCATAATTCTGCGAAGACATTTATTACCAGACATCAATTCGCCTCTATATTTATAAGTAACTGTGTGTCTATGTCTCACAGCCGTATAGAGTAAGACAAGAACCATGAGGAACACTTTGAAGAACTACGGTACTCATGGCATTTATTCTTCAGCCTCCTCACCATCAAGATTAAGTTCACCCTCACCTTCGTCGCTGCATCGGACAAACTTACTATTCCCGTGCACTTCCTTACTTTACTGTCCCGCCCTCCCTCAGTGCCGCCCATCTCTTCATCCCCCGCCTCAGCCTCTTCACCATCAAGGTTAAGTTCACCCTCACCTTCGTCGCTGCATCGGACAAACTTACTATTCCCGTGCACTTCCTTACTTTACTGTCCCGCCCTCCCTCAGTGCCGCCCATCTCTTCATCCCCCGCCTCAGCCTCTTCACCATCAAGATCAAGTTCACCATCACCTTCGTCACTGCGTCGGACAAACTTACTATTCCCGTGCACTTCCTTACTTTACTGTCCCGCCCTCCCTCAGTGCCGCCCATCTCTTCATCCCCCGCTTCAGCCTCTTCACCATCAAGATCAAGTTCACCATCACCTTCGTCACTGCATCGGGCATTCCTGAACTTACTATTCCACTGCACTTCTTTACTTTCCTGTCCAGCCCTCTATCGCCGCCCATCTCTTCATCCCCCGCCTCAGCCTCTTCACCATCACGTAAGTCACTGCAGCGGCCATCCCTAAACTCACCATTTCACTGCACTTCTTTACTTTCCTGTCCCGCCTTCACTCGCCGCCCACCTCTTCATCCATCCCTTTCATCCTCCTCATTCTCCTCCCCTCCTCACAAACCTCGTAGCCCTCAATTCACCCTCATTTTAGCGGGTAATGTTTTCTCGTCGGCGTCCCGGCCTGGTTTGATCGGTCTCCGGTTAGCGGGCTGGCGGCGGCATGATATCAGACCAATATCAAATCTATTAGGCATCATCTGGGTACACTTTGATCTGCCAAGCGGCGCGGGAAGCCAGGGGTCGCCAGCCAATAGTTTCCGGGACTTTTTTGCTCTGTGATGCTCGTTCTTGCTATCGGGGTCGTTGCATAGCGTCTGTGTGCTGGCCGGCTATCGTAATTTTGTTGTGGGAGGTGGAAGCGTCTCCTCTGAATATAGATTTCAAGCGATTGATTAGAAAATAGTATAATAATTTCCGCGTATCCACCCAGACGAAGCTTTTCAGAAGTGTATGGTCGGTTTTAAGTGGTTAACGTTTGTCTTGGTGGTCGTGTGGTGGTGTGGACGTGCGGGTGATGAGGGGGATGTGTGTGGTGGTGTGGTGGAGCCTGGTGGGTGTGCATGTGTTGGTGTGCTACGGTGTGTCATATGTGGTGGCTGGGGGGCGGCGGAGGCGGCGGGGGGCGGGTGAGTGAAGCTTGGGCGTGGGTATCGCTCGCCGCTAGTGACGACATTAATGGTATTGCTGTCATATGTAAATCGCATTTGTCGCGAGCCAACCTGCCCCCTCGCCACCCCTCCACCACCTGCTACCACGCTCTCTCTCTCTCTCTCTCTCTCTCTCTCTCTCTCTCTCTCTCTCTCTCTCTCTCTCTCTCTCTTTTTCATCACCTCAAGCTACTCTTTACCTTTCTTCCGTTTGTAATCCTCTGTTCATTCTTTATTTTCCTCTCTCTCTCTCTCTCTCTCTCTCTCTCTCTCTCTCTCTCTCTCTCTCTCTCTCTCTCTCTCTCTCTCTCTCTCTCTCTCTCTCTCTCTCTCTCTCTCTCTCTCTCACATCGTTTCCGCACCGTTCCCTTCCGTTCCCTATACCGTTCCCTTCCCTTCCCTTCCCTTCCCTCGGCCCTCTCTCTCTCTCTCCTCGCCGTCGTCCCTCACCCGAGTTTAATAATCGGGGTGTTTACATTGTGTCAATCCCCGCGACTACATATTGAAAATTTGTTTAAAATGGTTTTCAAACGCTTCTCTGTTTGCCTTCGGAATTAGATTTTGCAGGCAGTTAATAGTGAACCACAAGAAGAATTATTTGATAACGGATGGCAAGTTATTTCAACGGCAAATATTGACACTCTCCGGGCTCGCTTTGGTGGGTTTTCATCAGGCTTCGAGCGGGACCAGAACTCAGCGTCTGCCGCCCGCCGTCCCCAACCACTTTACCAGCAAGAAAACCCATCCCATCTTGCTGAATTACCGGGTATCCTAATGCAGTCACACGCCACGCTTGTTCGCTATCGAGTTGATCACCCCGATAATTGCGTTAGCCCCGGAAGAGTGTGACTGGTGACGAGGTGAAGGCGGGCGTGTGAGGCGAGTGCGGCCAATATTCCTACCGTCCCCCGCGGCCTCCACTCATCCCATCCTCACTGCTCAGTCAACACCATCTGTAATTATCATTTGTTTAATTAACTGCCTAATTATCCGATCACTTTTGGTTCCTTTCTTAGCCCGCAATTCTCCTCTCTCTGGTTCTGGGACGTCCGGCATTGGCTGAGGGGTGATGGGATGCTGGCGTGACACAGTGAAGGGAGGCTGTGACGGAACGGAGAGTGTATGTTTGGTGGGAGGAACGTAAGGGTGTGACGTTGAAGGGAGGAACGTAAGGGAAGGGGGAACAATGAAAGAACGTAAGGGTGTGTAAAGTGGGAGGGAGAACTTGAGGGTATAAGGGTCTGTGAAATTGCAGGGAGGAACGTAAGGGAGAGCGAATCATTGATAGGAGGAACGTAAGGGAGTGTGATGATGATGCAGGGAGGAAAGTAAGGGTGAAAAGGTGTGTGCCGTGGCAGGGAGAACATAAGGGAGTAAGAGTGAGTTTAGAGAGGCTGTGACGGAAAGGAGAGTGATATTGAAGGGATAAACGTAAGGGAGTGTGACGCCAAGGGAGGAACGTAGAGGAGAATGAGGCTGCAGGAAGGAACGTAAGGGTGTGGTGTGTGGTTTGGCGGGAGGAACGGAACGGAGAGTGAATCGTTGATAGGCGGAACGTACTTTAGGGAGTGTGGCGTGGCAGGGAGGAACGTCAGGGAGTGTTAAGCCAAAGGAATGAACGTAAGGGAGTGTAACCCAATAGGGAGGAACGAAAGGGAGTGTGACGCTGCAGAGATGAACGTAAGGGAGTGTAACGCTACAGGGAGGAACGTAAGGGAGTGTGACGCTGCAGAGATGAACGTAAAGGAGTGTAACGCTACAGGGAGGAACGTAAGGGAGTGTAACGGTGAAGGGAAGAACGCAAGGGAGCATAACGTCAATAGAAGAGCGTAAGGAAGTGGAGAACGAAACCCTCACGTTCAAATCCATTCTCACTCACACAACCGTTCCTCATCCCTTGCCGTTCTCTCGTAAATAGCATCATGTAGGGGAACGTATGGAAGGTAAACTGATAACCCATAACGATTTGATTGCACTGATAAAAAAAGAGACATATTGAAACCGGGCGGGGAGAGAAAATGATATTGGCGAAACGGATGATGAAGGGGGAGAGAGAGAGAGAGAGAGAGAGAGAGAGAGAGAGAGAGAGAGAGAGAGAGAATTAGTCATACTCTACTTTTTTATCATCATTTATATACACAACTACGGCAGGCTCGTAAGTTTGGCAGATTTTTTTTTGGGGGGGCAAGAGGGCATCATAGGTTCATGAGTGGGGTGAAGCGGGGGGAGCGAGGCGAACATGCGTAGCTGGGGAATTTTTTTAAAGTACATAAGTAATTTTAGGGGTATTTTGAGACTGCACCTCTCTAACCCCCCCAGGAATCACGGCCCTGCATGGATAAGTCATTAAATTCCAGCATAGAATTATAAGAGTGTATCAATTAAGACACCTCTCGAATTCTCTTTTGGCCTCTCTCTACTCTTGTCTGTTGTGGGAGCGGTGAGTAGCGGGCTTTTTTTCTACCCTCATTTTGTTGCCCTTGAGCCGTCTCCTTTGTTGTAAGAAAAATAAAATAGTTCTTTCAGCTGTGCTCAGTGAGTATCCCGCATTTGCCCTTAGATTGTAGTTCATATGTTCAGTCTCTTATGTCTACTCCCCTGACTAAATGAAGGCCTTTATTTTTCTAGCACTTGTGTAGTGCGGCGACTATGCCTGATGAACGAGCCTCCCATAACCCACTTATAGCCAGTGGGGTACCTCTTTGGCCGACTCGGTAAGGAGTGGCTCTCCCGTCACGCTGGTCACGGGTTCAATCCCAGGCAGCCGGCGATTACCCTGATCTTGATTAATTTCTCGTGTGTTTCGATACACGCAGAGGACGTGTTGGAAAATAGAGGAAATAGAAAAATAAGCTCCCGGGGGATGACACTTGTCCCCTACCATTGTATCTTTTTAGTTTCCTGGTGCTACTTCCACATGTATCCTTAGTTGTATAATCACACTATGTACTGCCTGGGGGTTGGGATGGCATGTTCTATCACTATCAATCAATCAATCATTCAAATAAAAAAATAAGAGGTTAGTATAAGTCTCCCCTTGAAACATGTCAGCGTGCTCCCATAACCAACCCGAGCCAAGACCAAGACCAGAAACAGCTGACCGCGATAAACAAACCACTCTGGAGGCCTTTATCTTCCCTCTGACATAGTGAAAAGCCCCCAAGAGCACTGAAGGAGGAGAAAGGGGCAACATGGAGTCAAGAGGTTCCTGCAAGTGGACCAGAAATATACTAAATGAACTTGACATCAATCCGAAGATCATAGCGCAAGCTGAGAAAGGTGAGTGTAGGTTTTTATTAAGGATGTGATCAGGTATACAAGCCCCTAGTTTGATATATGATGCTCAAAGGCCAATGAGACGGAGATGAGCACCGAGGCCACGCTTACCTACAGCATTTGCCCCCAACTTTACCGTCACCTTTTATCTTTCGACATTCTACCTCTGACTCGGACTCTTTATCTTTTATCTCCCTTACGTTCTCCCTGCACCGTCACACACCCTTATTTCCTTACGTTCTTCCCTTGGCAGCATCACTAACTTACGTTCTCCCTGCACCGTCACACACCCTCATTTCCTTACGTTCTTCCCTTAGCAGCATCACAAACTTACATTCCTCCCCTCAACCATACACTCTCCGTTCCGTCACAGCCTCCTGTTTCTCCCTTCCACAATTCACTTCGTTCTGTTACAGCCTTATGTTCCTCCCTTCAATAACACTTTTCGTTCAGTCACACCCTTATGTTCCCTGTTTTGTGTTGCAGCTGGCTACGTCTCAGCATCCAGTATTCTCGGAGCCTCTCAAGCTGAACTGGAAATGAAGCTGCGTCTGTCCTCATTCCACATCACAAACTTTCTAGATGCTGTTGTCTCCTATGTCCTCCCCAAAAAGCTCACAGGTATGTCACTGTTACTGGGAAATGCTTAACTTCCTGAATAGTGTGAGGGAAATAATGAACTAATGATTGTAATTGTGATGGTTATCTGCATATTAAACTGTTTCTCAAATCTCAACATTTCATCCTCCCAGTGCTTTAGAAAGACTGTGAATATAGTTGGTTTGTGAAAGCTATTTTAAGTTCATATCCAAAAAAATACAAATGCACAAATTACTTTAAACTAACTTGCCTCTATGCTCTTTTGCCACTCATAGATTAAGATCATTTATTTTCTGTGTTTTTAATGCATTTCACTATCTTCCTTTAGCCTGGGATTTGAGCCAGGCAGGGGAGGAGGAGCCCAAGTACATTACCACAGGATGCCAGCACTTGGATGACTTTCTGGGTGGTGGTGTGCCGGTGCGGGGCATTACAGAGGTGACTGGCCAGAGTGGGAGTGGCAAGACCCAGCTCACTCTGCAGCTCTCCCTGAGTGCACAACTTCCACCTGCTTGTGGTGGTCTGGGGAAAGGTACTGAACACTTGTCATACTGGAGCTTAATGTTGAGTATAGATAGAAAATCAACCATATTACCTGAAGGAGAAGGGGGATATCAGACGAGGTATAGCACTGGACTCGCTTCATTTAACCCGGTACCTTTGGGGACCATGTTTCCTAAAGGCCCCTCTAAGTGAGAAAAATGAGAAAAAATCATCACTCACACAAACCATTTCATAATATATATCAACACATTTGTGATCAGTTTATGCATCATCTATTTTTTGGGGTTTATATCATGACAAAAATTTGGCCCGTCGCTGGTACATGGTAAAGCCACAAATTTGGCCTGTCGCTGGTACATGGTAAAGCCACAAATTTGGCCCGTCGCTGGTACATGGTAAAGCCACAAATTTGGCCCGTCACTGCTACCAGGTTAACATATTCTTTACACCTGCAAAGTTAATCATGTGGCATATTCAGTCTCACTTCACTGCAGGACATATGCCCCTTAATTTATTTATTGTATTATCCATTTGTAGCTTTTCTTTTCCATTACACCAAAGTACGTATTATGTTATGAATGCCACAAACCATGTCAGTAATCTCAGGTTTCTGCTTCATAAATGTAGAATTATTTAATGTCTACTCTGCAGGTGTTGTGTATATCGGCACCGAGTCCACATTCCCTGTGACAAGGCTTCAACAGATGATCAAAAACTTCAAGGACAAATACAGCCAAGGCCCAGCATCATACACAGACAACATCTTTGTACACCACATCCCAGACATGGTAATTATAGGCTATGTACGACTTTTAGTAGACTTATTACCTCAAAAAATAGGGAAGAATATGAGAGGATATGAACAAACTATCAAAATTATGGTATATGTCATCTTTTGAGAGTTGCAAATGAAAGTTTCTCTATTTCCTTTTCATTTTATGTATGTATTCTCCCTTATGGGGTTGGATGGACTATGAGTCTTCCACTCTTGACAGCCATATACACTCTCTCCTCCCTAATGTTTCATAAGGTTTTTTGTTTTTGAGAGAAAGAGAACCACACACAAAGTTTAAACTGTTTAAACTGGATAAAAAGATTCAACAGGACATATAAAAAAATTGTTTTACTAAACAGGTGGTGGATGAGTGGACTAATGTTCACCCTTCTCATTTCTTCCTTCACACACTTTCCAGTCTTCTTTGGCCTTTCAGCTGGTCTCTGCCCTTATAAACACATAAAGTCTCAGTTATAGCATCACATCTTTTGAATGAGTGTTCCAAAGAGCATTCAGCATTGCAAACACTAACTAACATCCCCTCCAGGACACCTTAGTGGACTGTGTTCGCTACCAGCTCCCGAGCTTGTTGTCGCAGCATCCCATTGGTCTGGTGGTGATTGACTCCGTGGCCTCTCCATTCAGAGTTGAGGAGAGCAACTTTGAGAACAAGGACCTTCTCCACACGCTGGGCTACAAGCTTCACCACATGGCTGAAACTCTTGGTATTGCTGTTGTTGCCATTAATCAGGTATGTTCTTCCTCTTTGCTTTCCAGTATATTATAGTCGGTATTCTGAGATGCTTCCACCTCTCACATCAACTACTTCCTAAGGCCAAAAAGGAGATAAATCAGGTTCTCATGAGTATATTTTTAGGATCATGGTATAGAAGAATGGTCAAACTACCTCACGGGTCATAAAACTACCCCTGGAAATGCCCAAAATCCTTACAAAAGCCTGCACATCACTGCCCCCATAAAAGAGAGTATCGATGAGTGGCCTAAAGAGAGGTCAGTTTATGTGGAATATGTCTAATGCCCACACATGATTTATCTTTGCAGGTGAGAGCTGCCATGGACAATGATGATTTATATGGGCATCAAGGCAGTGTGGTGCCAACCCTGGGGCTCAGCTGGGCCAACCTAGTGACAACCCGGCTCATGATAAGTCGCACTGGTTCTTATGTGCTCGGGAAGACTGAAGGAGGCAGCAAGTCAGCTCAGAAAGGGTCCAATAAGATGGTAGTGCAGTTCAACATCAGGAAGCTTGAGGTGATATTCTGCCCATGGCTGGAGAAGAAGTCATGTCATTTTGTGGTCACCAACAAGGGCATTGAGGATGTGGAATGAACCTTTGTGAGAGTTTGAAAGATCTGACTTCATTCCATTCTGTTCATAAGTTTCATAGATCTTGCTTCATTCCATTCCCTGCAGGAGTTTGACAGATCTTGCTTCATTCCATTCCCTGCAGGAGTTTGACAGATCTTGCTTCATTCCATTCCCTGCAGGAGTTTGACAGATCTTGCTTCATTCCATTCCCTGCAGGAGTTTGACAGATCTTGCTTCATTCCATTCCCTGCAGGAGTTTCATAGATCTTGCTTCATTCCATTCCCTTCAGGAGTTTGGCAGATCTTGCTTCATTCCATTCCCTGCAGGAGTTTCAGATCTTGCTTCATTCCATTCTCTGAAGGAGTTTGACAGATCTTGCTTCATTCCATTCCCTGCAGGAGTTTCAAAGATCTTGCTTCATTCCATTCTCTTCATCATCATAGCTGTTCATGTTTTCTTTTTGCTGAATCCCAGATGTCACGTACAGTTATAATTTCTAGAATACGGAATTACATCATATTTTCTTGTATCTCATCATATTCTGTCTTTGCCTGATGAATTTCATGCAGAAAGTTCATGTTCATACAATTTACAACTACACGTACACTTTGTCTCCTTAACCCTCTTTTTCGTGGAAGTCGTTTTATCCAAGTATTACATTAGAATGAGTGTGAAGTTATGAGGATTTTGCATAAGTGGGTCACCCTAAATTCCTGTTTCAATTCCTGTTTACTTGATGGGGCGTAGTATAGCCTTTGTAACGGGAATTTTCTCATTATTTTCCTATTTTTATGCGGTAATTCTGTTCTATCCTCAGTGTTCTTTTTATATTGAAATAGAAGTTTATACCTATACCATAATTTTTTTCTTTATATCCCGGAGTAGTATAGCCTTTGTAACGGGAATTTTCTCATTATTTTCCTATTTTTATGCGGTAATTCTGTTCTATCCTCAGTGTTCTTTTTATATTGAAATAGAAGTTTATACTTATACCATAATTTTTTTCTTTATATCCCGGAGTAGTATAGCTTTGTAACGGGACTATTTTTTCATTATTTTCTCATTTTTATGCAGCAATTCTGTACTATCCTCAGTGTTCTTTTTATATTGAAATAGAAGTTTATACCTATACCATCAATTCTGTTTCCTTTATATCTTGGAATGGTGGTCTTGGTCAAGGTATCTGGCAACACTAGAGGGCCAGTCAGCTGTGTTGGCGGCGGGTCTGGCAACACTGCGAGGCCAGGAGGGAGGGACACACGTGGCGAGGCTGTGCAGCTTTTTATCATCAGGAAAGAAAGACCCAATACAGACACTCCTGACCCCTACAGTGACCTCAGCGGCGCACAGACACAATGGTTCTCAAAAGTAAGTCTTGAGGTCACGTAAATAACAGAGATTTTCCCCCCAGCAGGAGCAAGTGTGAGACCGCGGCTGGCAGTTTACTCACCCAGATTACTCACTTATTTTACCCAGTTATTTAAGACCTTGAGAGACTGGAGACATGAATGGGAGTCGTAGCAGTAATAAGGAGCTGGGAATTCATGGGCAGGCATCCATTTGCGTAACCTTGGTATATCGGGTGGCGGTTACGAGTCCAGTACGTGATCAGGCCGTGGTGGAGGTATGTATCAGCATAACACATTGGTTTGGCATGACACACGTGTTTTGGTTCACCTGAGTGGCGTTGTGGTGGCATAGCGAAGCCTAGATAGTAAGCATGGAGTTAGCTACAAAACCCTACCATGTTCTTGTAAATATACAGAATTACACCCAACTATGGCGTTTCAATTTTTATCCGATAGATTGTGGCATAGCGAAGCCTAGATAGTAAGCATGGAGTTAGCAACAAAACCCTACCATGTTCTTGTAAATATCCAGAATTACACCCAACTATGACGTTTCAATTTTTATCCAATAGATTGTGCCATAGCGAAGCCTTGAAGTTAGCAACAAAACCCTACCATGTTTTTGTAAATATCCAGAATTACACCCAACTATGACGTTTCAATTTTTATCCAATAGATTGTGCCATGGCGAAGCCTTGAAGTTAGCAACAAAACCCTACCATGTTTTTGTAACTATCCAGAATTACACCCAACTATGATGTTTCAATTTTTATCCGATAGATTGTGGCATAGCGAAGCCTTGATAGTAAGCATGAAGTTAGCAACAAAACCCTACCATGTTTTTGTAAATATCCAGAATTACACCCAACTATGATGTTTCAATTTTTATCCGATAAATTGTATTATGTTAATCAGTATTCTTTGTATATAATGTGCATGTTACAATTTTTTTTCCTACAGTTAATCTTACCATTGTCTACTGCTGCAAGAATTAGATGTTTATTGTGTGTCTAAATAACAGGTTTGAAATACTGATTCCCATTTACCTTTACAGAGAAGAGGTCGAAGCGGATCCCCCTGAAGCTCAAATACAAGATCCAGAAGAAAGTCAAGGACCACCACAAGAAGCTAAAAAAGGAGAAGAAGAAACACCCAGAAAAGTTTAGGAGTAAGTTAAACCTCTTGCATTGCTAACTTACCAGACTAACTACCTAATTGATAAAAGCTTCAAACAGTAAAAATAGGGGACCTTGACATTAGGGCACAAATAAAGGGCTTTTTTTGTTTTTATTTATCGTGGCCCTTGAGCTGCTTTCTTTACAGTTCAAAGCAAAGCAATATGAAAAAGAGATTACCCTCTATTGTGAACCATTTTCAGAGCGCACCAAAGATCCTGGGGTGCCCAAGACCTTGCCCTTCTACGACAAGGTGATCCAGGAGGCAGAGGCGGCGAAGGAGGCGAGGGAGCGTCGGCGTGAAGAAGCCAAACAGCGCCGGCGGGAAATGAAAGACCAGATTTTGGCCAAGAAGAGAGACATCGGGTGAGCCTTCCAGCATCTATATTTCCTCCTCCCAGTGACTTGAGTGCTTTTAAGATGGGAGTTTCAGGACCTTGCTAATCAAATCTAACGCTGTCTTTAAACTACTACTACGGTATTTTCCTTTTTATGGGAGGAGCAATTAGCATTTCTCATCTTTTTTCCCTCCTTGAGCTGCCTCGCTTAATGTAAGATGATAAAAGACTTCAAAATAATGTCACACTTGTTAGTCATCACAAATATCACTGATGTCACCCCCTATCTTCTTTACTGCAACATTTTCACCTTTTCTTTATCTTTTCTCAGTTTCATATAAGAAGGTAATAACAAAATAGCATAGAATAAACAAAAGTATCCCCATAGTGACCATATATAATCTCACTATTTTTTTATTATTACTGAAACTCATTATTATTATCAAATTATGTAGATTAAAGGCTTCTCTCTTTATTGGAGGAGTCTAACTAACTGCTTTATTATATCTTCTTTTCCTTCTGGCAATTTCTCTTAGGGACATCAATGAGCTGATAAGCACTGCCGAGGCTCGTGGGGCCAAATTTGAGGCCCAACAAAGCTCAGCCGGAGGGGAGGCACCGCTGAGTGACAGGTCTGCCAAGGCATACTACAAGGAGTTCAAGAAGGTGAGTGATGGCAGCATTGGAAGGGGGTACAGATTGTTGTCTTGTAGGGAATTCATTTAGACTGGTAATCTTAACTCTTTTAATGGTATTTTATCATCTGACTTTGACAAAATATTGGTACGGTAATCTCCTTTGTCAGTAGTTGATTATCTGACTCTATTAGCTTAGGGAAGGTTAAGTTTAGGGTATCTTCAAACAGAGGAATGCCAGCACCTTATGGTATAAATCAACAAAGAACAACTTCACATTGTTGTATAGAAGCAAAGTGAGGTCATTCTTTGTTGATTTATACTATAAGGTGCTGGCTATCATGTGTTTGAAGATACCCTAAACTTAATAACACCCAAGTTAATACGGTCAGATTATCAACTAACAACAGAGATTACCAAAATGTTGTCAGAGCTCGGAAGGCAGGTCTAAGGTCATTTGCACGTAGACAATCCTGGACATCCTCAGTTAGTTAGTTTTTGCCCACTTTTCAGGTGGTGGAGGCAGCAGATGTCATCCTGGAGGTGCTGGATGCCAGAGATCCTGCTGGGTCCAGAGTGCCTCAGCTGGAGTCCGCCATCAACAGTCACCCGGGGAAGAAGCTGGTGCTGGTGCTGAACAAGGCTGACCTGGTGCCCCGGGCCAACCTGGAGGGCTGGCTTAAGCACCTTCGCCACGAGCACCCGGCCATTGCCTTCAAGTCCAGCACACAGAACCAGACCTCACATCTCGCCCAGACAACCACAAAGTAAGATAAAGCTGGGCAGTCTTGGTTGAATGGAATCTTCATTTGTATATTTAATTTATTTATTTTATGTATTATGTTTCAGGTAATACTAAGCAGATAATTCAATGAGTGAGCTTTCTTATAGGCGGGCTAGGTATGTGGTTTAGGGTGTTGTCTAGACTTACAATGGTGGGATAGACAAATACTGGGTCAACTTAAGTCTGTATATTCTGTAAGAAGGAAACAGATTACAGACGTGTATATGCAGACGTAACTAACACTACCCACAAGGCACCAGTTCTTTGCACCCTCAACAGAGACCATTTACCTTTCTCTGACTATAACTTTTGCTTACATAATTTACCCTATTAGCTTCCACATAACAAATTTGAGGTGTACCTGATATGTTCTTATTCCTCATATGTCATCCAGAAAACATGTATGGTGCTCAACTAAATATTACTTCCCCCTTTTTTCTCAGAATCTTCAAGTCGTCACAGGATTTACTTGAGTCATCGCGGTGCCTGGGAGCGGACGTGTTGCTGCAGCTACTAAAGAACTACTGTCGCAACAAGGACATCAAGACGGCTATCTCTGTGGGGGTCGTGGGTCTGCCTAACGTGGGCAAGAGCAGCCTCATCAACAGTCTCAAGCGCAGCAAGTCCTGTGGGGTCGGAGCCACGCCGGGGTTCACCAAGTAAGACATTTGATGTGCTTGAGGATAGTATTGAGAGGCCTTCTCTTTTTCTGCAGCTATAATATATGTCCCCAACTTTATCTTTACCTTTTTCCTACTTTCGTGATGTTTCTTTTTATGTCTCTCCTCCTCCCTCTGTGGATTGCTGCCCTACGTTAATTATATTTAAATGCCTTTCCTTTTTCTGCAGCTATAATGTATGCCCCCAACTTTATCTTTACCTTTTTCCTACTTTCTTGATCTTTCTTTTTATGTCTCTCCTCCTCCCTCTGTGGATTGCTGCCCTACATTAATTATATTCACGTACTTTTATCTTTTGCTCTCCTTCCCACGTTCCCATTTATCACGGATGCCTCTCCCATACTTACTTGACTCCCTAACTCCTTAAAGCAGCAGCCTATCACTTTTTTTTTATTCTGCAAGTATTCTTTCCTCCCCCAGATCACTGTTAGTATCGCCAGTAAAGTTCATATTTAAAACGCCCTGCTCTTGAGAATGTAGTCTTGGTGGATACTTCATAAAACGTGAGCTTATAATACACATTGATTGGTTCTCTTAATGCCATGAAATATTTATTAGTGAAAAAAAGTAAGCTTGGGGTATTATAACTTTTATTCTGCACCAACAGATCTATGCAGGAGGTTCAGCTGGACTCCAAGATCAAGTTGCTGGACTGTCCCGGTATTGTGCTTCCCGGAGGAGACACTTCAGACGCTGCGGCTGCTCTCCGGAACGCTGTCAAAATTGAGAACCTGGACGACCCCATCACGCCCGTTGATGCCATCCTGCAGCGGGCGGACAAGAAGCAGGTCTGTGTGTTTGAATAAAGGGTGTGTTCTCCAATGTTAGGAGTATAACTAGTCTGGGGAATTGAGCCTAGGCAGAAATCACGGCCACCAATCTTTGTTTTAATGGGTCAATTTTACGTCTCGATTCTTTTTCCATAACAGTCTTTTCTTAGGTTTGTACTAAGTGGAGGGTTGAATACAAATAGGTAAACATACCTTATTTTAGTCAATATATATCACTTTTCTATGTTTATTTGCTTGATGTTGATGTGTTTCAGACTTAGTATTTAGTCATTGAAAGGTTAAACAAATTTACAGCAAATGTGAGGTCCAGCTAATAATGAAAGGTATATTTGCAGCTCATGATCTACTACCAGCTGCCAGAATTCAAGACGACAGAGCAGTTCCTGGCAGTGTTGGCCAAGCGCCTCGGGAAACTGAAGAAGAAAGGCGTTCCAAACAGAGATATGGCCGCCCGCAAAGTTCTATATGACTGGAACACGTACGTAGAGAGTTTGTGCCATTCATTGAGAAAGATGTTGCTTTTACTGTATTTTTACTCCTGCAGGAACTTTTATCACTGAGGATGTAATAGTATTGTCATATATTACATTAGCCATTTAACCCGGTAGCAGCGACGGGCCAAATTGTTGCCTTGATATGAACCCCCAAAATAGAGAATACATAAACTGATCACAAATGCATTGATACATATAATATAATGGTGTGTGCTAGTGATGATTTTTTCTCATAAATTCACGTAGAGAGGCCTTAAGAAACATAACCCCCGCAGTACATTTACTCCTAATATGTCACTTACGGTGGGATGTACCTTCACAGAGGTGTCATTAAATATTACACACAACCTCCAACGGCCACCAAGACCAAGGTTGAGTCCGCACTGGTGTCAGAGCTGGGGCAGGAGTTCGACATCGACAGCGTGGCGTCCCAGGAGGGCTCCATGATGAAGGCCCTCCCCACCTACAGACCCTCACAGACCATGGTGGTGGAGACGCTGGGCCCTGTGGCAGAGGTCAGGGAGAACATGGAGCAGGAAGATGATGATGACACCGACGACAACTCTGAGGAAATGGAGGATGACAGTGAGGAGGAGGAGAGTGGAGAGCAGCTGGTAAGTAATAAGTGTTGGTATTGTGATATATTTCCTAATTCATACTGACTATTGGTTATCTTTATAAGTTTATGATGACTAATTCATTTTCAGAGTGTTATAATGGACTGGGGGGGTTGTCATACACATACTGTGGGAGAACATCCTGTGGGGTCCTAAGGTCTCTCTCTCTCTCTCTCTCTCTCTCTCTCTCTCTCTTCTCTCTCTCTTCTCTTCTCTCTCTCTTCTCTCTCTCTCGTGCACCTATATATAAAGCTACTTCTTTTATGGTATTCTTAAACATATAGGCAAGTTGTGTTAAGGAATTCTTGATATATTGATTCTAAATAAGGTATTCTTGCATGCAATTAATAACCATCTGTTTTACTTAGCTCTCCAAAGAAGTCTGCGTCAGCATGGGCAAGGAGGGCACCAGCATGGAGGAGGGCAACACAGCAGAGAAGAAGGAACGCTGGGAGACAGAGCTGCAGGAGTTTGACCCGAGCACAATGTCCATCGCCAAGTTCCAGAAGAAGATGCAGAAGAAGGCGCGGAAGGAGAACAGCCGCAACAAGAAGCGCACGGATGATCTCACGTCTGCGTTTGAGAACTTCACTGGCTTAAAGGAGTCGACGGAAGATTATGATTTCAATGATTATTTTGGAAAGTGATGTATGTAGATTGTAAGAAAATATATGTTGAGAAAGTCTTGGTGTGATGTTTACTTTACCAATTTTAATCATTATTATTCTTATATTAAAATTTTTTTTACTAGACTTACATACTCATACTTTGTTTTAACAAATTTACCAGTCGGGCAAAAACTTGTGAATAGGCCTCCTATTACAAGTTAAATTCGGTTCTAAGAATCTAGCGGTCTAAATATGTAGAATCTAAATTAAAAATAGGATAGGGATCTTACTTAAAAAGGATCCATCATATTGCAACTGTCGGTTGAAGTAGTTTCTAAACATGGGTTTGGAAGTGATAATTTTCATTTGCTAAATGAGGTATTTAAATATGACCTAATGTAATATTTCGTGGGAAAATCCTCTCCATTATGATAAACGTTTAACTTAGTCTGTTAATCACAAGTAAATATTCCATAAAGGTGCAACTTGAAAGTAGTCATCTGTCACTATGTAGAATGGGTCCAACTTGAGAATGATTCAAGGACTATAGCAGCCGTGGCAGGAACTACCATCAATAGGGAAACTTGTAAAAAGGTGTCTATCTGACCGACCTGTTTGCGGGAGGTCAGAAAACCCGATATGTGTTCACCCTCATCAGTCATTATAGTAGATTGTAACTTTCCACCCCTTTAATCTAAACACACACAAGTGGTGGAGGCTCCAGGACAATATGTGGCTGACTACGGGACGACCGAGAAAGTATCGACCTGGACAACGGGGGCGAGTCCGTATAGAACGCCTTCCCAGATTTCTGCCAGCAACACCTCAAACCATTATATTCCCCTACCACCTGCCGCCCCTCTGGAAACGCAGTCTAGGAGAGGATGCCTCGCACACTAGTCTCTCTTGGCTGTGCTGTGCCAGGGTCATCTTTTACGGTGGCCAGGACTTCTCCAGACGAGTTAGGAGTGACGATCTAGTGAGGCATGGAGTGTTTAGAATGTTTATAAGGCTACTGGTAACCCTGTGGTGCACTAACACACCTGGCGGAGACGCGAGTAGTAGTTGTAAGGTTTTGTGATATGGTAGCCACTTTATTTCGCAGAAATTGGCTGCAACTAACAGTCAACACGGGTCGCGCCGCTGTGGGCCGACTTCAGGACGTGGCAAGCTCTCGTATCCCCACCTTAGGAGACCTGACGAAATGAAAGGTTAGAATGAATGAGGGAGTGATAGTAGACTAGAGTGAAAGGAATGGGTGACTGAGGTGCCGAATCTTGCCATCGAGAGTACCAGGGAACTTAACGGTATAAGTCCCCACACTACCGGCGGATCAGAAGGTTGGCTGGGGTGGAACTGCCTATCACTTATCTTGGTGTTATGGCTCAAAGGGACATGTGGAGTTATGTCTCAAAGGGACATTGTGGAGTGGTGACCGGATTGTGGTCACTGGTTAGGGATAATGAGCTCCGTCCAGAGTAATGTTAAGTGCCAGGGGTTACCCCCCGGGTTACTACAGTCAGGGTAAAGGCGGAGTGCATTGAATAGTGAAGGAAGGATTTCAAAGGTGAAAAATTCTTGAGGGGGGGAAAATGTCATGTAATGCGGGGAAAACTGAGAAATCGGTAACCTGTAATAACTTATGTGTTGCTTGTGAATCAGGTGGTTACGAACCGCAAGAGAGACAGACGAACCAGATGTTGAGCTGGTGGCGTGACTACGCCTCGGCCGAAGACCGAATGATCATTAGTTAGTTTTTTCACGGAGGATTGACGAGCAGAATTTTTCACCCGTATTGAGTGAAAGAACCAGTTGCTTCGAAACTCTTTCTGAACCGGCGGAACAGGCCAACTGAATTTTAACTAAACCACAGGTACGTTGAACTCAGCTCCGCGGGACCAAACTTGTTAGTGTGTTATCTTGATAAAATGTTAAGGTTACCTAAAGAGTTGAAACCACACACCGTCTCGACCTCACACCCACAGGTTCCCTAGCATACTGACTGAGCTGGTACCTCACCCGTGTGACATTCTATAGAGTATGTGAACATTTCCTTTTGTGTGGGGTTATGATCACCCCCTTGGTATCTTAACCCCACACGAATACCTTGTGATTATCTTTGTGAACACATATCGATCGGTGGTTGAAGAAATGATTTTATTGTATAATTATGCTTGACTAGGGAAGTTTTGTTAGCTATGGCCAGGACCCTATATCTCCAAATATTTTATGAAATTAACTGTGATTGGGTAAGCCCTTTAAGAGTAACTCGGTAAAAGCTCGCTACCATTACCAACAGAATGAGCTGTCAATAGCATTATTAATTAGTATCAGTGTGCTCGCTACCATTACCAACAGTGATGAATTGTAAATAATATTGTTAGTTTCAATAAGCTCGCTACCATTATATATCAACATAATGTAAATAAACCTCATATTTTAACCTTTGTGTTGCGTCACCCTAACAACTAGGAAGCACACTTTTAGTAAAATATTAAAAACAGTTGAAGGCAACACACATGCACATCCTTCCCAACAGTTAGTACTCGTATCAATTGGAAAATGACTGCTCTGGAAAGATTAACAAGGGATGAAAACCAACTAGTGTCAAAATAATGATTGATGCCCTTTATATTCTTACATTAGCTAACTTTCATGCCTCAGTCGATTTTCTAGAGCAGGTCTTCTCCTGATACAAGCACTGACTGGATGGGCGTGTAAGGGGAGGCAGGTAAGAGGAAAGAGTGGAAGATGGAGACAGAAAAATATAAAGTGAGAAAATGTGAAGTGGAGATGAGTGAATGAAGGCTATGTGATGGAAAAGGATGGGAAGGGGAGGGAAGATGGAATGGGTAATAGAGGAGGTGGGGTGGAAAGGAGAGAGGAAGTAAATGGGATGTACATAGAAGAGAGGAAGAGGAGAAAGAAGTGAGAGATGAGCAGGGAGGAAGAAGAAACAGTGGGAAGTGATAAGCAAAGGGAAGAAACGGGAGATAGAAGAGAAAGAAGTGGGAGATAGCAGGGAGGAAGAATAAACGGGAGATGGAAGAGAGGAAGGAGAGAACGAAGAGGGAGATGACCAGGGAGGAAGAAGAAACAGTGGGAAGTGATAAGCAAAGGGAAGAAACGGGAGATAGAAGAGAGGAAGGAGAGAATGAAGTGGAAGTTGAGCAGGGAGGAAGAAGAAAGAGTGGGAGATGGAGACGTTAAACAAAAAAAGTAAGAATATAGTGGGAAATGATGAATAAAGGGGATAAATAGGGGATACAAAACAAGAAGGGAGAGTGAAGGAGTGGAAATCGAAAGGACAGGACACGGAGTTAATAGTGAACTATAATACAAACAATGTTGGGCTTCATTAAAAGAAACTTTTTATTCAAGAATAAAGATGTAATACTCCCGCTCTACAATAGTTTAGTCAGACCCCACTTGGAATATGCGGTACAGTTTTGGTCTCCCCACCATGCAAAGGATATTGCTAAATTAGAAGGTGTTCAGCGTCGGGCAACGAAAATGATCCCATCCTTGCGCAACAAATCCTACGAAGAAAGGCTTTCTACCCTTAACATGTTCTCTCTTGAGAAACTTCGCCTCCGAGGAAAACTGATCGAATGTTTTAAAATACTTAATGGTTTCACGAATGTAGACAGATCAACATTGTTTATGATCGATGACAATCTGCGCACGAGGAACAATGGCGTAAAACTCAGATGTAGACAAGTAAATTCAGACTGCACCAAATTTTTCTTCACCAACGTTGTAGTGCGAGAATGGAATAAGCTTCCACCATCAGTGGTCCAGTGTAACACGATTGACTCCTTCAAAAATAAGCTCGACCGTCACTTCCTTCAACTTAATATCAACTAGAGTAGAAATGCAACGTTTAGGAGCCTTCTGATTAATGTAAAATCACTTAGGTTTAAGGACAGACCACCTAGTCTTGACCATGGGGTCTGTGTGGTCTGATTTTCTATGTAAATCTATGTAAATCTGGTCATGGCATTGGGAGCAAGCAACACCGGAATACATCTCAAGGTCTACCGAGCATAACAATGACAGGGCAGTCTTCCACCACATCCTAGTAGCACAACGTCCACAAATCATCACAGTCAGTGGTCTAGATCATAAAAGCAACTATGCAAGGAAAAGGGGGTTGGATTAAAGTGGTTTGATAGATCGAGGAAAGATTAGCAATAGATGGAGGAAGATCACACTGCCTTAAGCCACACACAGTCCACATAATCAGTATACAGTCAGGAGTCTAAACCATGAACGTAACTATGCGAAAGAAAAATTGAGAGGGGATCAAATGGTTTTATAGATTAGAGGAAGGATTAGCACTAGATGGAGGAAGATCACACTGCCTTTAGCCACATGCAGTCCACATAATCAGTATACAGTCAGGAGTCTAAACCATGAACGTAACTATGCAAAAGAAAAATTGAGAGAGGAGGGGGGAGCCAGGCAATTAGGATGAGATACAATACTACATTCTGGATAAACGTGGGCACAAAAAGTTGCAATTTACCTGAGGGTCTGTTGCGTGCGTGTTATTGCATCATGAGGAGGGTTAAGAAATAATTACGCAATCTTCAAAAGGGTGAGTATCAGAGTCCCAGACACCTCTGTTTAGAACCGTTTCTGAATAACTTTTGGAAGTCTTTATATCGTAAGGGAAAAAAAGGACGTTAAACAGAAGAAGAAGAAGAAGAAATAGAAAAAGAAGAAGAAGAAAGAAGATCGAAGAAGTAGAAGAAGAAGAAAAAAGAAAAGAGGAAGAGCAAGAAGCAGAAGAAGAAAAAATAGAAAAAGAAGAAAAAAAATAAGAAAGAAGATCGAAGAAGCAGAAGAAGAAAACAAGAAGCAGAAGAAGAAAACAAGAAGCAGAAGAAGAAAACAAGAAGAAAACGTAGAAGAAGAAGAAAGGATGAGTTCTCGTTTGGGAGTGAACAATAGTTATGCAAGATTTTTTTTTATATAGTTTTTTCCTCTTTTTTGGTTTGCCCTTGACTACTTCCTCTACCCCCCCCCCTTCCCCCCCCCCCGCCAAAAAAGTTTAAAAATGAACAATACAACTTTGCCTCCATCATGACAAACAGATCCTTTTCATACCTTACTGCCAGCTTCCAGACCATCAAGTTACACGTATATCATCTCTTTCTCTGGTTGTCTGAGTACGTGTTGAGGCGATGCGAAGATGAAGTCCTCCACGCCACGTCCATGAGCTGAAAGAGAAAGTGAGAGAGTGAGAAAGCAGACCATGGCCACATTTAGAAAAGAGACAAAATATGAGGACTAGCCAAGATCGTCCCACCTTCACAATGCAGATCAGTAGAGGGAACGAGGATTGATTAACTGATTGATGGTTTATTAATATTGCAAACGTAACAGAATGCACCGCCATGGAGGTTCAGAAACAGACAAAAAATGAGGCCTATAAGTTTGTCCCACACTCCCTATACAGCGTTCACAATGCAAATCACTAGAGGGAACGAAGATTGACTGACTGAGTGATGGTTTATTAATATTGCAAACGTAACAGAATTCATCGCCATGGACGTTCAGAAACAGACGAAAAAAAGTGGTCCAAGTTTGTCCCACCTTCACTACAGCGTCCCGAATATAAATACGTGGTCAGTTAAATCACATGAGGTCTACCCAGAGAGCCAGAAAGACGGGTTCATTAATTCTTGATACGCCCACAGATAAGGCAGGGAGGCCAAGAGACGAGTGATTTTTTTATATGTATAATTTTAACGCGACGCGAGGAAAAATATTGTTATCAAGGATTATTATTATTTTCTTTCCTCTTCTTATCTCTTCTTATTCTTATGCTTACTTTTTCTTATTCTTTTCTTTGTATTACTATTCTTCTTCTATTATTTTCTATTCTTATTTATTCTTATTTTTTATCGTTCTTCTTTTCTTCTTTTTTGTTATTATTTTTACTGCTGCTGTTACTACTACTACTACTACTACCATTACTACTACCATTACTACAACCATTACTACTACTACTACTACTACTACTACTACTACTACTACTATTATTTCTACTACCACTACTGCTATTACTACTTGAGCTATTGCAGGATGTACATAACACGCCTGACTTGGCCTGTCGTGACTCTGTGGTTTTGAGAGGTAAGGAAAAATATATAGACTAGGACACATTTTATTGCGCATAGCCATAAACTTTGCTTGCATGAGCGGCGTAATTTCACAGCCCTTGAGTTTAGCTTCCTGTGTGCTCCGTTCTTGCCAGAGTTTGCTGTCTGCTAAGGCTTGTGTGTTATCTACTATAAAAAAAGCTTGTGTTATTTATCGAAGATTATGTGTTATCTACCGAAGCTTATGTGTCATCTACCGAAGCTTATGTGTCATCTACCGAAGCTTATGTGTCATCTACCGAAGCTTATGTGTCATCTACCGAAGCTTATGTGTCATCTACCGAAGCTTATGTGTCATCTACCAGAGCTTATGTGTCATCTACCAGAGCTTATGTGTTATCTACCAAAGCTCGTGTGTTTACAAAGCCTTTCATCGCCCAAGCACACATTTGACAAGGCTATCATAGGATTTGTGGGCATTTCAATGGGTAGCTTTATGACCGTGGTGGCAGTCTGACAGGGTTTCCTCACCGTGAACGTAAAGAAACACTCATGGGGTCGCGTTTATCCTCTTTATTGTCCTCTAAAATGATTCACGTAGAGGAGGAAGCGTCTAAGTACATCGACCCAAGACAAAGTTACGTTAAAAGCTGTGCGACTTCATCGGAATGTTAGTTTAGTTTATATTCCCTTGTTTTTCCTAGCATCTTCCGCATCAGCTGTCAGTCCACTTCCTTATATAGCTTTTTAACGGCGCCATCGACACTTTCCGCACAGTTGTCGCGCCGATACTCTATATACAGGTACAGGCACACCCATGAGCAACACAACCAAGAGACTCCATTCTTCCGATGTCCATCAGTCACCTCTCCACGGGCCTTCAAACACGGGGAATCGATGTGTGTCCGGAAAAAGGGGAAAAAATACGATCCACATCATACGCCGGTGACTTGGCAACTTCAACGCGGGGGAAAGGGAAGTCCAGAGATACAAAAAGAGGAGACGAGAGGCGCCGTGCTACAGTGACCTTTACTGTAGCTGCTGTGGTGCTGGGAGGACGCTTGGCTTTCCTCCGTGGCGTGTGTAAAAAGACCCCAGTGTTTGAGCATAGGCCAGGTTAGTGCCGACGCCCGTACCATGCCGACCCCCCGATGTAGTATATATGAAGTTGTTTTACTGTGCGACGAAATAGTTTTATGCAACGGAATCCCGAGTTTGGAAGGGTTTTCTTTATTCAAGGCCGACGCGCTGGTACTGTTTCTTTGTCTGGTAACAGTTTCCCAGTCGTTGGTACACATGAACGTGTGTGCGCGATGCGTGTGTGTAGTCTTCTTGCTTTCCAGAACGTTAATCTTATAAGAGTGACTGGCTCTCGTTAGCGGCCTCGTGTGATACTTCCAGGACACATGGCGGCGGCGCTGTGGGTGGCGGCGGTGGCTGTGGCGGCGGCCGTTGGGGGAGGCGGCGTCTGTGTCCAGGCGCAGAGTGACATGCCGCCCATGAGCCACAGCCACAGGGTCGTGCTGGACCAGGACGGCGCCTTCGTCATGCTGTGGTCGCCTCGCGACAAAGCCATCGTCATCGAGGTTCAGGTGAGCGAGTCGCGGCGGGCGGGGCGCACAAAGCCTTCAGCAATCTCTGGCCTCTCATGGAACATCGTCATCGCCTGCCCAAGTTGTCTCAGGAGCAGCTTCTTCGGGTTTTCTGAGACCGGTTTTGTTGGTATCCCCAGGTGGCCGCCAAGGGCTACGTGGGTCTGGGCTTCTCCCCGAATGGCGGCATGAAAGGCGCGGACATCGTGCTGGGCTGGGTGACCGCTGCCGGGGATATGTTCCTGCAGGCGAGTCACTTGTTTATGTTCCTTTGTCATCCTGTTCCACACTCTTAACGACCCCAGGACACTCAGACATGGGTGGACGGTAGCTCAAACCACTGCTGAGATGCTGAGTGCCAGGTCTTCCCGCAGGACCGGTATGCTGAGGGCAACATGGCCCCGAGGGTTGATGAGTCGCAGGACGTGACGGTGCTGGGCGGCTACCAGAACGACACCCACACGGTGCTCAGGTTCTCGCGGCTCTGGGACACATGTGACGAGAACGACTTTGTGCTCAGTGTAAGTGTTTACATTTAAAACGATTTTCTAGATGCCTACATATTCAGTTTTGTATCTATGCCAGGAACATTCTTCCCCGACTATAATAATGTCTTGCACGAGTCCTAAGATGGTGTTTTATACATCGCGACAGGAAGACACGGTGCGGGTCATCTGGGCCTACAGCAACACTGACCCGGCCAGCCAGAATGACGTCATGTACCACGCGGCACGAGGGAGCAAGAGTCTCTACCTGAAGTCGCCCCAGTTTGTGATGCCGCAAATGGGCCCTGATGTCAAGACCTGGGACTTCCTCTCACCAAACGTCAGTGGCTCCTCCTGCGTGTGACTGATGGCTTTGAATCCCCGAGTGTCAGTTCAGCAGTACAAACATTCACTGGGCTTTTCAGCTGCACGTAAGTTTGAACGTAATAACTAATCTCCCTGTAACGTTTCAGGTGAGCTTGCCCGGCGACCTGGACACTCTGTACTGGTGCAAGATCTTCAAGATACCGCCCATGCCTGTCAAGAGCCAAATGATCGGGGTACGGTGTGTTCTGAGCCGCAAACTCAGCTCCTGCCCTTCAAGCAAGGATGGTTTGAAGATCGCATGGACTTAATTCAAGTCTTCCATAACACTGTATAATAAATCTATGTCACGCCGCAACCATTTAAGATTTTGAGTATTGAAAGCATGCATACCGAAATGTTGTGTTGGGTTGTGGACATGACTGAAGTAAAGCCAATGTAGGATTGAGGTGGCAGTACTTTTAAAAGCACCTGAACATTTCTTCCTCCCAAGACTCGCCCCCTGATCCTGTTTATGTAGGTAATGGAATGTATGGTGACTGACACTGAGAGGCACGAGTGTTTATACCATGTGTTTTGCAGTACGTTCCAGTGATTCAGAAAGGGAACAACGAACACGTGCACCACGTGCTCTTCTACGAGTGTTCTCTGCCAGACAGCGACACACATTTCGAGAAGTGGGCGAGCTGGGAGGGGACACAGTGCTACAGTGCCAACATGCCCCTCTCCTGGAAGCACTGCAGATCACCCATCATCGTGTGGGCCATAGGAGGCGACGGTTAGTGTGCCAAGACTTAAGTTGTGTTTCCATGATTATATCTGTCCACCAATCTACAGTGCTGGTGTCGAGAAGTCCCTCCGATGTGCCCCTTTCCTGCTCTCTCTGCCTCCTCCTCTCCCTCTCTGATTCTCTTCATCTGTGCCTCCTCTTGCTCGGTTATTGCCTCGACTGGGAAGATGCTGTGCAGTGTTAGCTTCCCCTCCTCCGTCTCCTTGTCCCTCTCAGCCCCCTTTCCCGCTCTCCCTGCCTCCTTCTCTCCCTCTCTGATCCCCTTCACCCTCTCTTTTCATCTGTGCCTGCTCTTGGTCGTTTATCGCCTCGACTGTTAAGAAACTGCGCAGAGATTCAAATTTGTCCCTCGCAGTCCTCTTTCCCGCTCTCCCAGCCTCCCTCTCTTCCTGTCCCTTGAAACCGCAGTAGAAACACACGTTCAGGATGGTGGAGTCCCTTACTATCCTTTTCCTTTCAGGGGAGATGTTCCCAGATCACGCAGGTTTCCCCATCGGCGAGGAACACGGGGGAGCCACGTACTTCATGATGGAGATGCACTACGACAACCCAAACCTTCGGCAGGGTAAGTTACTGTGTCTGTTCAGTTCTCTTTCGGTTACAAAATAATACAGTACTACGTCCCTTAAACACACACACACACGGGAACGTCTTTGCTACTGGTGTGAGCGCGTGGATCGAGGGAACAGATTTATTTTCGGGCCAAGAACGTCTCTCCGTGGAGGCGTGACGCGCATCAAGGATAGAAGACACATACTTTAACTATATCAGTAACAAGTCACTTCAATACAAACATCTATAAGGCACAAAACAATAAGCTGTAAGTAGAAATCTTACACTTTAAATCATAATAATAGTAGGAATCTGACCTTTTAAGCCTTTTCCTGCTCTCGCGAGTCATCACCGGCTTTTCACAGGAGTGGTGGATTCCTCCGGCGTTAGAATATACTACACGGAGAACCTTCGGGAGTACGACGCGGGGAATTTGATTATCGGCCACAAGGTTGGTCCCGTCCACGTCATTCCGCCGGGCCAACCGACGTTCGTGTCAACCGGGTTCTGCGACACCACCTGCACCCAGCAAGTAAGTGCAGCTATTAGTATTTTGTCCTTCTCCTCCTCCCTTTAATTAGTCTCGTTTTCCTTCCGTTTCTCTCTCTTTCTACGCACGCCCTCTTCCATTATCTTCTTTCTTTGCCTTCCAGTCTCGTGAAACTTTAGATAGTGTACAGATTCAACCCTTTTTAGCCGGATTAGCCTAGCATTAAATCCAGCAGCCCCATGGTTTTCCTCTTCTCCTTCTTCCCCCTTTAAAAAAACTACCTCCCCGAACTCTTTGGATCGAGTACTGGCGCCTATGGGCATTTATATCAGTCTTAACATGACTGTAATGTTTCTCAGGGAACTTTGTGCTAGAAGATGTTTCCTAACCGAGTCTTTGCCAGGGGTTGCCCAAGGGCGGCGTGCGGCTGTTCCAGGGGCTGCTCCACGCACACCTGCTGGGAGTGTCACTCGTCCTCAGGCAAATCCGTGACGGCCAGGAGCTGCCGACGGTCATGAAAGGTGAGTAAGTGAGCGGCAGCCTAAGTGCTCGCCTCGGTTACAGTGTCGGGAAAATTAATCTGTCATAATCGGTTGCTGTTTTCCGATCTTAAATAAATGCAAAACTTATAAGTGTGAGTATGCGGGATTAACAGCAGCTAAAATGTTTGCTTAGGCGTTGCAATGTCTTATTGTCTCTTTGTGTTGCTTTTTTCCTTAAATAAATAAAAAAAAACTTAGTGAGTATGAGGGATTAACAGCAGCTAAAATGTTTGCTTAGGCGTTGCAATGTCTTACTTCACTGTTGCTGTTTTCCTATTACAGTTTTACGTATAACACCGCAGTATGGACATTATTGCAACGCGTACTATCGGATTACGAATTTTTGCATTACGTATATGTATTATTGTATTGCGCATAGTATTGTGTTAGGTTTATTATTGCATTTCGTATATTGATTCATTGTTCGGGTTTCACCAATGAGTCCCATGAAAGTAAAATGATCCACAATATTCCGCTGCCTTCCCTTCCCCAGACATGAGCTACGACTTCAACTACCAGAGCGCGAGAGTTCTGAAGCAGGAGGTGACGGTGCTGCCCGGGGACACCCTTATCATGGAGTGCTACTACGACTCCTCCGCCAAAAGAAAGCCGACCTTCGTGAGTGTTGCTTTCATTGTGGACTCTATTCAGGGCCGTAATGTCAGGTGGGCTCAATGGTTTCTATATCGGCCTCAAAATGCCGCTAAAGGTGATTATTTAAAAAAAATCAAAACTGCACATGCTCGCTTCGTTCGCCTCTCCCCTCCCCTCGAGCCTATGATGCCCTCTAGCCCCCCCCCCCCCACCCACCCACCAATAAATCTGCCCAAATTACGGGCCTGCTATTGCAAGGTTGAGGGCACGTACGCGCATAGTCGGGTGCTCAAAAGAGTTTTTCCACGATAATAGACGCTGAAACCTTGCTAGACTACCATCAAGGTCATAAAACTATCACCCATGGAAATAAGTAGGCTTACAACTTAAGCGAGAAGTACTAAAGCGTAGAAGCGTTTGAGAATATGATCCCAGAACTGAGAGGCTAGAGGAGAGGGTCGCGGGTATCTGGGCTGGGTCTGGGTAAGGTTCTGCAGCAGCTTCTCTTTGCATACCCTGACCACCCCGTCCCTTCAGGGTGGACTGGGCACCAAGGAGGAGATGTGCCTGGCCTTCATGAGCTACTACCCGCGCGTCAACGTCAGCATATGCGGCTCGCAACCCCAGCTGAAAGATATGGTCGGGGCCTTGGGCGTGGAGGACAACTACGACGGTCAATTGAATAAGTAAGTGTGGTCGCTCACCTGACTTGCTTTCACTCTCCCCATGACGCTATTCTTCACACACTATAGCCTTCCTATTTTGTGGCAGCTCAGTTGTGCTCTTCTCTTTCATAATCACAACTTCAAGCTCATTAAAAGTACAGTGCCAAGATTTTCTCGTATGAAACGCGTGACTGTGGAATGCGATTTGCATACGAGGGAAAGGGAGAGGGAGAGAGGGGAGGCAGGGGGAGAGGATTAAAGAGGGCAGAAAGGAAGGAACAGGACTGAGGAAAGAGAAGGAAGGGGAAAGGAAGAGAGAGGAGGCAGGGAGAGCGGGAAGGAAAGAGAAAGGAAGGAGAGGGAAGATGAGAGGGAGAGAGGAGGTCAGGGAGAGCGAGAGGAGGGGGATCAGAGTGGGAAGAGAGGGAGAGGGAGCAGAAAGGGAGAGAGGAGGAGGCAGACAAAGAGAGGGAGGAGGGGGCACTAACTGAAATCCCTGCACAGTCTCTTTGCAGCGGAGGAGATAGACGTGGAGAAGGAGACGCAGATGGCTAATGAGGTGGCGAGCGGAACCTTCACGCAGGATCTGAAGCCTATCGAGATGTCCCACATGTTTAAGACAATGAAGGTCACGGCGACGAAAAGTAAGTAAAACAAAAGTTCCATACGTTATAGCTGCGCCTGGCCTTAGTGCTCATCTCCGTACTGAGGTCAAATGTCGGTATTATCAAACGCTTCCGCCTCTCAAATCAACTATTTCCACAGGCTAGAAAGGAGATCGGTCGGGTTCTCATGAGCGTTTTTTGGGTTCACGCTATAGAAGAAGGGTCAAACTTCCACCAGGGCCATAAAACTTCCCTTGGAAATGCCCCACAACTCCTATGAAAGCTTTAATGTGAGTGCTGGGCCGCTGAAGTGTTTTAAAAATGAACTAAATGCATGCGTAACCTTTCCAGAGTTCGCCAACATGACCGTTTTCGATGTCCTGCACGATGAGGCAACTTGGAAGGATCCTGCCGTGATGGACGCCTTTCAGAAGATGGTGACGAGCGGGGTGCATCAAAGCGCCTGCTCGATGCGCGGAGGGGTCGAGTTGAAAGCGGTGAGTGCCTGTGCCGCGGTGCTCTCATGTCAATCCTTGCACGTGTATTGTTGACGGGTCTTAAGGGAGTGTTCTTAAGCCTCTTTCACACTGTGCCGACTCTGGGCATACGAGGTCTTGGGTGTGAAATCTTGATGTGGAAGTGTCGTATATGATCGGAAAGACTATGTGCGACCCTTTCATGTCAACATTTCACACCCAAGACCTCGTGTTCCCGGAGTCGCTGCATGGGTTGTCGTGGCCCAGAGTCGGCACAGTGTGAACGGGGCTTTAGACGCCTCCACCTCTCATATCAAGTATTTTCAAAGGCCTCACAAGCCTCCGTTTTCTCCCTTATCTTCCTTTCCTCACGTCCTTTCTTGAGAAGCTATTTTTTTTTGTCTCGGCTCAATTTTCCAGTGTTTTTTTCTTCTTAAATGAATACTATAACCGACTGCGTGCATATAAATCTATTCCTTATTCTTTCTACCAGTTCACAGTAGAATCCGTTTTCTCCTTTCTCTTCATCTTTTGATAATCTAATTTAAGTCTCTGCTCAATTTTCCAGTTTTTTCTCTACTTAAATGATCATACTACTACAACCTAAGGCTCTCAAACCAATTGCATATATAAAACGCCATTTCTCATTCTTCCCAGTTCACAATTCCTTCCGTTTTCTCCCTTCTCTTCATCTTTTCGACAATCTAATTTACGTTTCTGCTCAACTTTCCTTGTCTTTCTACTTAAATGATTACCTACAACAAGCCAAGGAAACCAATTCTTACGTGTTGATATCATGGTTTAAACTCTATAGTAACCCATTCATCCCTCCCTCCTCCTATTACTCTTCTACAAGTTCCTAATGCCTTGCCTTTTTTCCCTTATCTTCCCCTTCCCAGGACAGCGAGAATGTGCCGTTCCCGTCCTTCAATGCCCTCACACCAACGCCCGGAAAGTGTATGAAGTCTTAGGGATGAAGAGGAGGCGCCAAGGAAAGAAGATGGAGGGGATGAGAGAGGGAAGAAGAAGGGCTGTGATGAGCGTATGAAGTCTTAAGGATGAGAGGAGGAAGGATGAGAGGAGGAAGAAGGAAGGAAAAAGGAAGAAGAAGGGATGCGATGAAGGAAAGAGTGGAATCAGGAGTGGGCGAATTGAGAGGGAGGAAAGGTTAAAGGGAAGAGGAGGGAAGAAGGAAAAGGAAGAGAATGGAGGGAATGAGAGAGAGGGAAGAATGGAATCAGGAATCGGTGAACTGAGAGAGGGAGGAAAGGAGGTTAAAGGGAAAGGAAAGAGAGAGGAAGGCCCAGGAGGAAAGAAGAAATGGAGGAAGAAAGTGGTTTAGAAGGCTTTTGGATTCCTCCGAACATCCTCTTCAAGACGCCTCAGACCGGTGACCGTGGGCCGGGAGAAGAGTGAAGACTACAATACGGCACTGAATGATTCGCTTTTGTTTCACACCATAAATAAACATGTACTTGTTACCCTATGCTTTATATAAGTCATGTTACTAAATGCCTCACACTCGTCTTGCCGCTCTGAAAATATGTATGTTATTCTACGTTATGTGTTAATTCCAGTTATGTGTATTCCAGTTTAATTATTCAGGATCTGGAGTTTTTGTTTAATCCTTCCTTAGTATGAAGTCCACTGCGAAGGAAAAGCAAATGTGTCAACCAAATCAATAAATAAACGCATTAATGTCCCTACAACCAAACAATCCGTCGCTGCCTAACAACCCAAGTGGTGATCTTAACCCACAACGATTTTTCAGAGTCCATGTCCGACACGACGAGAGAGACTTATGTCAATCCTCAACTTGTTCTCTCTTAAGAAACGTCGCCTCCGAGGAAAACTGATCGAATGTTTCAAAATACTTAATGGCTTTACGAATGTGGACAAATCAAAATCGATGACACTTTGTGAACGAGGAATAATGGCACAAAACTTAAATGTAGACAAGTAACTTCAGACTGCACCAAATTTTTCTTCACCAACGTTGTAGTGCGAGAATGGAATAAGCTCCCACCTTTAGTGGTCCAGTGTAACACGATTGACTCCTTTAAGAACAAGCTCGACCGTCACTTCCTTCCATGCAAAGTTTTGGAGCTATCTGATTAATACAGAATCATTTAGGTTTAAGGACAGATCACCTAGTTTGGACCATGGGGTCTATGTGGTCTAAATCTATGTAAATATTCTCCTTCTCTCTTCTCCTCCTCTTCTCTTCTCTTCTCTTCTCTCCTCTCTCTGCTCTCCTCTCTCTGCTCTCCTCTCTCTGCTCTCCTCTCTCTCTCTCTCTCTCTCTCTCTCTCTCTCTCTCTCTCTCTCTCTCTCTCTCTCTCTCTCTCTTCTCTCTCTCTTCTCTCTTTTTTTTAATTTTTTATTTAAACAGGGCTTTCAGAATATTGTGCTAAAGTTGAAGGTTTTAAGCTTCATCTATCTATAGCTACATACAAGACACATTGAATTACTGCCTAGAAGTCCTAATCCAGCTGTTCACCTCCCGCTTGAAGTCTTGAAGTGACGTGCGATGGTGGAGGTCGGTGTGGCTAACAAGCTGGTTCCACAGGCGGCTGTAGCGGGGCTGGAAGGAGCGGAAGTGGTGTTCCGTCCTGGAGAAGGGTACAGCCACTTGTTCCTGTCTGTGGAGTGCTGCTCGGGTGGAGTGTATGGGGGTTGGGGGCGCAGGGAGCTTGAGAGCTGCCAGGTGGGGTGTGTTTAGGTTGTGTGCCTTGTACATTACACACAGGCCTGCCACATCCCTGCGCTCCTGGAGAGGTTGCAGGGAGCCACGCGCGTGCTGAGGACCTGTGCGCTGTATCAGACGCTGGGCTCTGGCCTGGACACGATCCAGGGTTGCAAGGTAGGATGGAGGGCAGGAGGACCAGGCGAGGGGGGAGTACTCCATGAGGGGCCTACTTGTGCCTTGTAGAGCACCTCAGTCCATTTGGCGTCTACTCGATGGGAGATGCGCCGTACACAGCTGTGTTACCATGCTGCATTTTTTGATATATTTTTCGCATGGGTGGTGAAGGTGAGTCCCGCGTCGAACTCCACTCCGAGAATGGAGATGGAGTCTTGAAGGGGTAGCGTTTTCCCCTCCAGTTGTATCCCCGGCCCGGCTAGATTGTTGATATCTCGCCTGCGGGATATTACCATTGCTTGCGTTTTGTCAGGGGCCAGGGTGACTTGCCAGCAGCCGCTCCAGGCGATAATTTTGTCGAGTGCCATGTTGATGCGACACACTGTGCCTTGCCAGTCCTGTCTGTCGCTGGTGAAGGCAAGGGTGCAGTCGTCAGCGTACGCCTGGGCCTCAGGGATGAGCTGGAGAATGTCATTGAAATAAACATTCCACAGTAGAGGCCCTAGTACGCTGCCCTGGGGCACGCTTGCATTGATGGGGTGCTGGCTTGAGGTGTGGCCGTTAATCACCCACCACCTGTAACGCCCTGTCCTGGAGGTAGTCCCCAATGAGTTGCAGGAGGGCGCCTCGCACACCTAGGCTCTTCAGCTTGGCGATGAGGCCTTGGTGCCAAACCCTGTCGAAGGCTCCGGCTATGTCAAGAGCCACGACGAAGGTGTCGAGTCCCCTGTCCAGCGAGTGGTTCCATGAGGCAGAGTTAAGGAGCAGCAGGTCTGCAGCAGATCTTCCCTGCCGGAAGCCGAATTGCTTGGAGTTGAGGAGATGGTGGGCATCGAGGAAGGCCGTGAGTTTGGTTGTTATAAGGGACTCCAAGATTTTCCCAACAGTTGAGAGGAGGGATACTGGGCGGTAGTTCTTTGGGTCCTGTTTGCCTTTTTTCTTGTATATGGCCACCACTCTTGCTTTCTTCCAAAGTGTGGGCCACTTGGAGGTGGAAAGGATGTTATTGAAGATGGTGGTAAGTGGTAGGGCGAGCTGGCCAGCGCATCTTTTTAGCAGGTGAGGGCTGATGTTGTCAGGCCCTAGGGCTTTCTTGGGGTCTATTTGCATCAGCAGAATTTTTACCTCCTCCATGGTGACAGTGAGACTCTCCAGAGAGGCCCTGGTGAGGGATGGCATCTTCGGGGGGGCGCGGAGGGGATCAGGTACTGACATTTTGGAAGAGAAGTGGGCCGCCAGTAGCTCCGCCTTGTCTTTGTCGCGCATAGCCACTGACCCATCTGGCCTGACGAGGGGTGGGATGGCGTTGTCGGCTGAGAGGCCTTGTTGTTGTTTCACTCCACTCCACCACTCCTTGTTACCCACCGACTGTCCGCTGAGCTTGGTCTTCATTACCTCCTTCCAGCGTTGTATAGCCTGTTTTTGTACCCGGCTCATGTTCTTGCAGGCTTCTCTGTGTAAAGTTTTATTATGCTGAGAAGGATGGGACTTGTAACGCAGCCAAGCCCTACTCTTGGTGTCCGCGGCTATCCTGCTTCTCTCTCTCTCTTCTCTCTCTTCTCTCTCTCTCTTCTCTCTCTTCTCTTCTCTCTCTTCTCTCTCTCTCTTCTCTCTCTCTCTTCTCTCTCTCTCTTCTCTCTCTCTACTCTCTCTCTTCCCTCTCTCTCTTCCCTCTCTCTCTACTCTCTCTCTCTACTCTCTCTTCTCTCTCTTCTCTCTCTCTCTTCTCTCTCTCTCTACTCTCTCTCTACTCTCTCTCTACTCTCTCTTCTCTCTCTCTTCTCTCTCTCTTCTCTCTCTCTCTACTCTCTCTCTCTCTCTCTACTCTCTTTCTCTCTCTCTACTCTCTCTCTCTCTCTCTCTCTCTCTCTCTCTCTCTCTCTCTCTCTCTCTCTCTCTCTCTCTCTCTCTCTCTTCTCTCTCTTCTCTCTCTCTCTCTCTCTCTCTCTCTCTCTCTCTCTCTCTCTCTCTCTCTCTCTCTCTCTCTCTCATAGTCTTGTCTAGTCTAGTCTAGTTTTTATCCCCTTGTTTTTTCCTAGCATTTTACGTATCTCTCTCTCTCTCTCTCTCTCTTCTCTCTCTCTCTGTCTAGTCTAGTCTAGTCTCGTTTTCATCCCCTTGGTTTTTCCTAGCATCTTACGTATCAGGTTCAGATTCAGATTCAGTTATTTTATTCAGTAAAGGTCAGGGGAATTTACAGAGGGGGGAGTTTAGGGTTACATACATATGATTGTACTTAACCTAAAGCTAATACATCACATGCATACATGGAAGAGAAAGTGGGGAAGTAAACAGAGCGAGAGAAGGAGAGAGAGGGAGGGGTGCCGGGCGGACGGGTTGCTACTTTTATTTAAGAGGATCAGATAGAGAGTGAAAGGGCGAGGAAAAGGATGATGGCATGCAGGTTGAGACACGTAAGGTTTGTATAGAACGTACTAGAATAGAGGATATAGGGGGGATAATACAGTTAAGAAAATAAACGACACAATTACAATAGAGAAAATAAAAGACAATTACAATACAATATAATTACAAATACCCAGATAAACATATGTATGTACACAAAAGCAAATAAAGTTACAAATACAGTTACTGATGCAAAGATTATGTCTTGTCAAAAATAGAATAGAGGGTATGGGGGCGATAGATCATAATACATAAAATAGAGGACATAAGGATGGCATATTTGGGTCATGCATACAAACGTGGATGCGTAAAATAAGGAGAATTAGGTAGAATATTATACAGAGATAGAAATACATATACACTGCATACACTATACAATACATATATAATTACAATACAAATACACAGAAAACTCGTACCCTAAATCACTTTCTCTAGGACTTGCAGTGAAATACACACATATATACCCTTCCGCACAGGGGAAAGAAAACAATTACATACAGACAAACACTGGGATAGAGTTCCTCTCGCACTTACGGAGACAAACATGTGTATTCGTACAGACAGACATACATTCAAACATGAGCTGTTGTTGCGCACACCCACAAATGTATAAAACATCGGTATGAGCCTCAGCAGGAATGAACACACACAAACAAACCCGTGTAACTACGTAGTGTTTATATTCGGCGTGCATGCGGGTTGTTGTGGAATGTAGAACGATGTCAGTCCACTTCCTTATAGAGCTTCTTGGAGATCGCCATCGACACTTTCCGCACAGGTGTCGCGCCGATACTCTATATACAGGTAGGCGGTGGCCGAACTGGTAGCGTACTGGGCCCACATTCACCGCGTGATGGACGACGCTGGTTCGAATCCTCACGCTACCACCTCGGATTTTTCAGTCACCGCCGAGTGGCTTAAAACTACCCACATGCTGTCCTGAAGACCACCCATCAACCCGGACTCTAGAGGAAGCCGTCCAAGCGAATCAAGAACGAGTTCCGGGGGGCAGCATGAGCCAATACAAGATGACGCCACTATAAATACTCGCCTGCGCCAGAACGGGCTGGGCCGACCATCAGGCCCCACCGCGAAGACTTGGGCCGACCATCAGGCCCCACCGGGAAGAAGCCTACCGGCGCAAGAGGCTGCAACGTAAAAAAAAAAAAAAAAAAAAAAAACTCTTCCGTTGTCCATCAGTCACCTCTCCACGGGCCTTCAAACACGGAGAGTCGATGTGTGCCCGGAAAAAGGGGAAAAAAAATACTATCCACATCATACGTCGGTGATAGGCAACTTCAACACGGGGGAAAGGGAAGTCCAGCCCAGAGATACAAGTAGAGGAGACGAGAGGCGCCATTCTACTCATTTACTGTGGCTGCTGTGGTGCTGAGAGGACGCTTGGCTTCCGTCCGTGGCGTGTGTAAAAAGACCCCAGTGTTTGAGCATAGGCAAGGTTAGTGCCGACGCCCGTACCATGCAGACCCACCGATGTAGTATATATGAAGTTGTTTTACTGTGCGACGAAGTAGTTTTATGCAACGGAATCCCGAGTTTGGAAGGGTTTCTTTATTCAAGGCCGACGCGCTGGTACTGTTTCTTTGTCTGGTAACAGTTTCCCAGTCGTTGGTACTCATGAACGTGTGTGCGCGATGCGTGTGTGTAGTCTTCTTGCTTTCCAGAACGTTAATCTTATAAGAGTGACTGGCTCTCGTTAGCGGCCTCATGTGATACTTCCAGGACACATGGCGGCGGCGCTGTGGGTGGCGGCGGTGGCTGTGGCGGCGGCCGTGGGGGGAGGCGGCGTCTGTGTCCAGGCGCAGAGTGACCTGCCGCCCATGAGCCACAGCCACAGG
Source organism: Eriocheir sinensis (assembly GCF_024679095.1). NCBI lineage: Eukaryota > Metazoa > Arthropoda > Malacostraca > Decapoda > Varunidae > Eriocheir > Eriocheir sinensis. Next base: position 21,947,932 of record NC_066521.1, on the reverse strand, counting down.
GTCGTGCTGGACCAGGACGGCGCCTTCGTCATGTTGTGGTCGCCCCGCGACAACGCCATCGTCATCGAGGTTCAGGTGAGCGAGTCGCGGCGGGCGGCGGCGCACAAAGCCTTCAGCAATCTCTGGCCTCTCATGGAACATCGTCATCGCCTGCCCAAGTTGTCTCAGGAGCAGCTTCTTCGGGTTTTCTGAGACCGGTTTTGTTGGTATCCCCAGGTGGCCGCCAAGGGCTACGTGGGTCTGGGCTTCTCCCCGAATGGCGGCATGAAAGGCGCGGACATCGTGCTGGGCTGGGTGACCGCTGCCGGGGATATGTTCCTGCAGGCGAGTCACTTGTTTATGTTCCTTTGTCATCCTGTTCCACACTCTTAACGACCCCAGGACACTCAGACATGGGTGGACGGTAGCTCAAACCACTGCTGAGATGCTGAGTGCCAGGTCTTCCCGCAGGACCGGTATGCTGAGGGCAACATGGCCCCGAGGGTTGATGAGTCGCAGGACGTGACGGTGCTGGGCGGCTACCAGAACGACACCCACACGGTGCTCAGGTTCTCGCGGCTCTGGGACACCTGTGACGAGAACGACTTTGTGCTCAGTGTAAGTGTTTACATTTAAAACGATTTTCTAGATGCCTACATATTCAGTTTTGTATCCGTGTCAGGAACATTCTTCCCCGGCTATAATAATGTCTTGCACGAGTCCTAAGATGGTGTTTTATACATCGCGACAGGAAGACACGGTGCGGGTCATCTGGGCCTACAGCAACACTGACCCGGCCAGCCAGAATGACGTCATGTACCACGCGGCACGAGGGACCAAGAGTCTCTACCTGAGGTCGCCCCAGTTTGTGATGCCGCAAATGGGCCCTGATGTCAAGACCTGGGACTTCCTCTCACCAAACGTCAGTGGCTCCTCCTGCGTGTGACTGATGGCTTTGAATCCCCGAGTGTCAGTTCAGCAGTACAAACATTCACTGGGCTTTTCAGCTGCACGTAAATTTGAACATAATAACTAATCTCCCTGTAACGTTTCAGGTGAGCTTGCCCGGCGACCTGGACACTCTGTACTGGTGCAAGATCTTCAAGATACCGCCCATGCCTGTCAAGAGCCACATGATCGGGGTACGGTGTGTTCTGAGCCGCAAACTCAGCTCCTGCCCTTCAAGCAAGGATGGTTTGAAGATCGCATGGACTTAATTCAAGTCTTCCATAACACTGTATAATAAATCTATGTCACGCCGCAACCATTTAAGATTTTGAGTATTGAAAGCATGCATACCGAAATGTTGTGTTGGGTTGTGGACATGACTGAAGTAAAGCCAATGTAGGATTGAGGTGGCAGTACTTTTAAAAGCACCTGAACATTTCTTCCTCCCAAGACTCGCCCACTGATCCTGTTTATGTAGGTAATGGAATGTATGGTGACTGACACTGAGAGGCACGAGTGTTTATACCATGTGTTTTGCAGTACGTTCCAGTGATTCAGGAAGGGAACAACGAACACGTGCACCACTTGCTCCTCTACCAGTGTTCTCTGCCAGACAGCGACACACATTTCGAGAAGTGGACGAGCTGGGAGGGGACGCAGTGCTACAGTGCCAACATGCCCCTCTCCTGGAAGCAGTGCAAATCACCCATCGTCGTGTGGGCCATAGGAGGCGACGGTTTGTGTGCCAAGGCATTAAGTTTGTGTCTCCGTCTCCGTGGTTACCTCTGTCCTCCAATCTACAGTGCTGCCTGGTGTCTAGAGGTCCCTCCGATGTGCCCCCTTCCTGCTCTCTCTGCCTCCTTCTCTCCCTCTCTGATCCCCTTCACTCTCTCTTCTCTTCATATGTGCCTACTCTTGGTCGGCTATCGCCTCGACTGTTAAGAAATTGCGCAGAGATTCAAATTTGTCCCACTCAGTTCTCTTTCCCGCTCTCCCTGTCTCTCTCTCTCTTCCTCTCGCCTGAAGCCGCGGTAGACATACTATTGTAACACGTTCAGGATGGTGGAGTCCCTTACTATCCTTTCCTTTTCAGGGGAGATGTTCCCAGATCACGCAGGTTTCCCCATCGGCGAGGAACACGGGGTAGCCACGTACTTCATGATGGAGATGCACTACGACAACCCAAACCTTCGGCAGGGTAAGTTACTGTGTCTGTTCAGTTCTCTTTCGGTTACAAAATAATACAGTACTACGTCCACAAACACACACACACACGGGAACGTCTTTGCTACTGGTGTGAGCGCGTGGATCGAGGGAACATATTTATTTTCGGGCCAAGAACGTCTCTCCGTGGAGGCGTGACACGCATCAAGGATAGAAGACACATACTTTAACTATATCAATAACAAGTCACTTCAATACAAACATCTATAAGGCATAAAACAATAAGCTGTAAGTAGAAATCTTACACTTTAAATCATAATAATAGTAGGAATCTGACCTTTTAAGCCTTTTCCTGCTCTCGCGAGTCATCACCGGCTTTTCACAGGGGTGGTGGATTCCTCCGGCGTTAGAATATACTACACGGAGAACCTTCGGGAGTACGACGCGGGGAATTTGATTATCGGCCACAGGGTTAGTCCCTTCCTCATCATTCCGCCGGGCCAACCGACGTTCATGTCAGCCGGGTTCTGCGACAGCACCTGCACCCAGCAAGTAAGTACCGGGGCCTACAGCTTTTATAGTCTGTTCCACGAGAGCTGGCGGAGATTTTCCTTCAGAGGTGCCCTCGCGGACTTGGCGTCAGTGCTTGAGTGACGGTCTCCGCGCCGCTCATTGGCTGTCGTTTACTTGATCTAAGCTGCTGCAATTTCGTTTGCCATGACAGCCAACCATCTCTCGCTCTCTGCTACCTCTTAAAATCAACACTATTGGTATATGTATTACTAGTTGTGTAATCACACTCTGTACTGCCTGGGGATCGGGATGGCAAGTTCCTCCCTTCTCCTTTGTTGTTTACTTGCAACAATAAACTAGCATTCAATCAATCAATAATATAAATATAATATAATATAAATATAAATAGAAATCAATAATAGTTCAAAGGGCATATATTTATCAATAAAGATATTATTGCATTTTTTTTTATCGGTGCAATCTGTTATCTTACAACTCACAAAACGGTTGTGGAAGGAATACAGAGCCAATTTTATGCGCATCAGAACAAGTTAAGAATTGGCCAATGAGCGCGCAGTACCATCACCTGTGCGACGGTACCAATGGACGCGAGTCCACACCTGAAGGAAAATCTCCGCCAGCTCTTGTGGAACCGACCTATAGTATTTTGTCCTCCTCTCTTTAATTATTCTCGTTTTCCTTCCGTCTCTCTCTCTCTCTCTCTCTCTCTCTCTCTCTCTCTCTCTCTCTCTCTCTCTCTCTCTCTCTCTCTCTCTCTCTCTCTCTCTCTCTCTCCCCCGCACGCCCTCTTCCACCATCTTTCTTTGCCTTCCAGTCTTGTGAAACGTAAGATAGTGTCCAGATTCAACCTTTTCTAGCCGGCTAAACCTCGCATTAAATCCAGCAGCCCCATGACTTTAATCGAGGCAGCCCCTTCTCCTCCACCCCCCTAAAAAACTACCGGTAAAGATTCGTATTAGGTCCGTGCCAGTATCTCATAATCTACTTTATGAAACATCAGTATCTCTTCATATATCTTTTCTACAAACCTTCAACAGTCATGGAAACGCTTTGAAAATCCAATTCAAGGACTTTTTTTTACTCTTGAAAATAGGGAATAATGTTTACGAAAACGCGTCGCCTCCTCTGCTGGCCGCGGCGACGCTGCAGCCGCCGCAGCCGCAAAATAGCTCGCAGATGGCTTAGGGTCGGGGAGCATATTTAAACTACTCCAACCGAACTTTACGACCTACTAACGGGGGGGCTGCGCCCCCCTCGACCCCCCCTTCTAACCAGGGGGGGCTACGCCCCCCCCTCATGTATATGTCACTTATTTCAGCGAGGAGGTATTTCTCGCAACACCCGCTGCAGCGTCGCCGCGGCCAGCAGAGGAGGCGACGCGCTTTCGTAAACATTATTCCCTATTTTCAAGAGTAAAAAAAAAGTCCTTGAATTGGATTTTCAAAGCGTTTCCATGACTGTTGAAGGTTTGTAGAAAAGATATATGAAGAGATACTGAGGTTTCATAAGGTAGGTAATGAGATACTGGCACGGACCTAAAACGAATCTTAACCAAACTACCTCCCCGAACTCTCTGGATCGAGTACTGGCGCCTATGGGCATTAATATCAGTCTTAACATGACTGTAATGCTTCTCAGGGAACTTTGTGCTAGAATATGTTTCCTAACCGAGTCTTTGCCAGGCGTTCCCCAAGGGCGGCGTGCGGCTGTTCCAGGGGCTGCTCCACACACACCTGCTGGGAGTGTCACTCGTCCTCAGGCAAATCCGTGACGGCCAGGAGCTGCCGACGGTCATGAAAGGTGAGTAAGTGAGCGGCAGCCTAAGTGCTCGCCTCTGTTACAGTGTCGGGAAAATTAATCTGTCATAATCGGTTGCTGTTTTCCGATCTTAAATAAATGCAAAACTTATAAGTGTGAGTATGCGGGATTAACACCAGCTAAAATGTTTGCTTAGGCGTTGCAATGTCTTACTTCACTGTTGCTGTTTTCCTATTACAGTTTTACGTATAACACCGCATTATGGACATTATTGCAACGCGTACTATCGGATTACGAGTTTTTGCATTACGTATATGTATTATTGTATTGCGCATAGTATTGTGTTAAGTTTATTATTGCATTTCGTGTATTGATTCACTGTTCGGGTTTCACCAATGAGTCCCATGAAAGTAAAATGATCCACAATATTCCGCTGCCTTCCCTTCCCCAGACATGAACTACGACTTCAACTACCAGAGCGCGAGAGTTCTGAAGCAGGAGGTGACGGTGCTGCCCGGGGACACCCTCATCATGGAGTGCTACTACGACTCCTCCGCCAAAAGAAAGCCGACCTTCGTGAGTGATTGACTGATTGATAATTTATTGTTGCAGGTGTACAACAAGGGAGGAGGGAGGAACATGCCATCCCAATCCCCAGGCAGCTTTCATTGTGGACTCTATTCAGGTCGTAATGTCAGGTGGGCTCAATGTTTTTATATCGGCCTCAAAATGCCGCTAAAAGTGATTATTTGAAAAAGAAATCCAAAACTGCACATGCTTGCTTCGTTCACCCCTCCCCTCCCCTCCTTATGAGCCTATGATGCCCTCTAGCCCCCCCCCCAAAAAAAAAAAAAAAATCTACCAAAATAATGGGCCTGCTATTGTAAGGCTGAAGGCACGTACACGCATAGTCGGGTGCTCAAGACTACCATTAAGGCCATGAAACTATCACCCATGGAAATAGGGAGGCTTACAATCTAAGCAAGAATGTACTTTAGTCCAACCATTTCAAATAGTCCGTTTGGGCGATGGATTCCTTGGGTACTTTCCTTTTCTCTGCTCTGCCACACAGCCCAAACACCTATATTGTCCTCTCATATGTTACCAATAGCTAACATATGAGAGGAAGGGACAGGTGTTGGGACTGTGTGGCGAAGCAGGGGGGAGGAAAGGACCAAAGGAATCGAACGCCCAAACGGACTATTTGAAATGGTTTGGCTATAAGTCGTAGAAGAGTTTGACAACATGATCCCAGAACTGAGTGGCCAGGAAAAGGTCGTGGGTATGTGGATTGGGTCTGGGTAAGGTTCTGCAGCAGCTTCTCTTTGCATACCCTGACACCCTGACCACCCCGTCCCTTCAGGGTGGACTGGGCACCAAGGAGGAGATGTGCCTGGCCTTCATGAGCTACTACCCGCGCGTCAACGTCAGCATATGCGGTACGCGACCCCAGCTGAAAGATGTGGTCGGTGCCTTGGGCGTGGAGGACAACTACGACGGTCAATTGAATAAGTAAGTGTGGTCGCTCACCTGACCTGCTTTCCCTCTCCCTATGACGCTATTTTTCACACACTTTAGCCTTCCTGTTTTGTGGCAGCTCAGTTGTGCTCTTCTCTTTCATAATCACAACTTCAAGCTCATTAAAAGTACAGTGCCAAGCTTTTCTCGTATGAAACGCGTGACTGTGGAATGCGATTTGCATACGAGGAGAGGGAAAGGGAGAGGGAGGGAAGAGAAGGTGTGGGGGGGGGGGAGGGAGAGAGGGGAGAAAGGGAGAGAGGATTAAAGAGGGCAGAAAGGAAGGAACGGGACAGAGGGAAGAGAAGGAAGGGGAAAGGAAGAGAGAGGAGGCGGGGAGAGCGGGAAGGAAAGAGAAAGGAAGTAAAGGGACTGGGAAAGGGAGAGCGAGAGGAGGGGGATCAGAGTGGGAAGAGAGGGAGAGGGAGCAGAAAGGGAGAGAGAAGGAGGCAGACAAAGAGAGGGAGGAGGGGGCACTAACTGAAATCCCTGCACAGGCTCTTTACAGTGGAGGAGATAGACGTGGAGAAGGAGACGCAGATGGCTAATGAGGTGGCGAGCGGAACCTCCACGCAGGATCTGAAGCCTCTTGAGATGTCCCACATGTTTAAGACAATGAAGGTCACGGCGACGAAAAGTAAGTAAAGCAAAGGTAAGATTAGTTTCATACGCTATAGCTGCGCGTGGCCTTGGTGCACATCTCCGTAATGAGGTCAAATGTCAGTACTGTCAAACGCTTCCGGTTAGAAAGGAGATCGGTCGGGTTCTCATGAGCAATTTTTGGGTTCATGCTACAGAAGAAGGGTCTGACTTCCACCAGGGCCATAAAACTTCCCTTGGAAATGCCCCACAGCTCCTATGAAAGCCTTAAATGTGAGTGCTGGGGCGCTGAAGTGTTTTAAGAATGACCCAAAGCTCTCTGATGTAACTTTTCCAGAGTTCACCAACATGACAGTTTTCGACGTCCTGCACGATGAGGCAAATTGGAAGGATCCTGCCGTGATGGACGCCTTTCAGAAGATGGTGACGAGCGGGGTGCATCGGCACTTCTGCTTGAAGCGCGGAGGGGGAGAGTTGAAAAATGTGAGTGTCTGTGCCGCAGTGTCCTCCTGTCAATCCTTGCACGTGTATAGCTAATGTATTTCCACGAGAAACTGGCGGATGGGGTGGTGGCGGCTACGGGGCACCCTGCCACACACTCTCAACACCTCTCGCTTCCTCTCATATGTCAGCTATTTACTAACTTTAAATGAATTTGATTAAATAATTGGATAATCCAGTAAGGTCATGTAATGTTAAGATTATTTCGTTTTTAGGATAGTAACAAAGATTTTGTATAAATACCACGACACTTGACAACGGTTGAATACAACGTTGTCAAGTGTCGCGGTATTTACACAAAATCTTTGTTATCCTAAAAATGAAACAATCTTAACATTACATGACTTTACTGGATTATCCAGTTATTTAATCAAATTCATTTAAAGGCAGCAAATAGATGACATATGAGAGGATGCAAGAGGTGATAAGAGTGTGTGGCAGGGTGCGGGGCGGGGGTGACCCCGCACCCGCCACCACCCCACCCGCCAGTTTCTCGTGGAATTACTATAGCTGGTCTTGGGGGGGGGCGATATTCTTAGACGCCTCCACCTCTCATATCAAGTATTTTCAAAGGCCTCATAAGCCTCCGTTTTCTCCCTTATCTTGCTTTCCTCACGTTCTATTTTGACAAGCTGATTTTTTATGTGTCGGCTCAGTTTTCCAGTGTATTTTTTTCTTCTTTCTTTCTACCAGTTTACAGTAGCCTCCGTTTTCTCCTTTCTCTTCCTCTTTTTGACAAAATTTTGTTTCAGCTTAATTTTCCAGTTTTTTTTTCTCCCTACATGAATGAATGCTCACCCGAGGCTCTCAAACCAATTGCATACCGCATATAAAACACCATTTCTCATTCTTTCCAGTTCACAGTAGCCTCTGTTTTCTCCCTTCTCTTAATCTTTACGACAATCTAATTTACGACTAGGCTGCATTTTCCTTGTCTTTCTACTTAAATGATTACCTACTACAAGCCAGGGCTCTCAAACCAATTCTTACGTGTTGATGTCACGGTGCAAACTCTAGTAACCCATTCATCCCTCCCTCCTCCCTCCTCCTATTACTCTTCCACCAGTTCCTAATGCCCTGCCTTTTCTCCCTTCTCTTCCCCTTCCCAGGCCAGCGAGAAAGTGCCGTTCCCGTCCTTCAATGCCCTCACACCCACCCCCGGGCAGTGTATGAAGGGATGAGAGGAGAAAGAGATCCCAAAGAAGGAAGACGGAGGGGATGAGAGAGGGAAGAAGGACTGTGATGTGCGTATGAAGTCTTACGGAGGAAGAGGAAGGAAGAAGGAAAAAGAAGAAGACGAGGTGGAGGAAGAAGGGATGAGATGAAAGAAAAAGTGGAATCAGGAATGGACGAATTGAGAGGGAGGAAAGGTTAAAGGGAAGAGGAGGGAAGAAGGAAAAGGAAGAGGATGGAGGGAAGGAGAGAGGGAAGAAGGAGCGAAATGAAAGGAATGGAATCAGGAATGGATGATTGAGAGGGAGAGAAGGAAAGAAGGCTAAAGGGAAGGGAAGGGAAGGAAAGGAGAGGACAGAAGAAGGCCTGGAAGAAAAAGAAGGAATGGAGAAAAAAAATGGTTAAGAAGGGTTTTGGATTCCTCTGAACATCCTCTTCAAGACGTCTTAGACCGATGACAGTGGGCCGGGAGAAGAGTGAGACTATACCACTTAACTGAATGATTCGCTTTTGTTTCACAGCATTAATAAATATGTACTTGTTACCCTATGATATATATATATATATATATATATATATATATATATATATATATATATATATATATATATATATATATATATATATATATATATATATATATGTATAAATCATGTTGCTAAATGCCTTTCACTTATCTCGCCGCTCTAAAAATATGCAAGTTATTCTGTGTTATACATATATATCAAGTTATGTGTATTCCAATTTAATTATTCATGATCTGGAGTTTCTTTTTCATTCTTCCTTAATATGAAGTCCACTGAGAAAGAAAAACAAATGTGTCAACCAAATAAATGAACGCACTGATATCCCTACAACCAAACAACCCCTCGCTGCCTAACAACGCAAGTGGTGATCTTGAGCCACAGTGATTTTTCCGAGTCCCTGTTCGACACGGTGTTGTTTTAAAATACCACACTGCGCAGATATGAATGTAAGAGACAAGCAATATTGGTTATGATAATGATTTTTACCCGTTCTTTCGCTTTGTGTTAATCAATTAACTTTTTGTCAGAATCCTCAACTCATGGCGAGAGTCCGTTGACCTTCCTTCACCCAAGTCACGATCGAGAGAAGGACAATGAGGCCAATGATATAAATAAATGGTCATAAAACACTCAGAAACAGGCACGTGGCATCATCCTTAACTACCCTATTAGCGGCTGGCAGTTACAATTCATCAAATACATTACTCCATTCTAATAAATTAACCGGGGCACTACACAACCTCAAAGAAAGCCTGTCAAATGCAGGTGTGTGAGTCCCGAAATGTTTATGATATGACCATCCGACTCCTCGGCTCACGGCAACGACCAAGGATTCTATAGTATATCTCTTCTAGACTCCTTGGTAACGACCCACTCAGTACATCCCCGTCAGCTGATTCCAAAGCCTAGAGGTCCTATGGCGCCCGATCTTGGCTCTAGTCCCACCAAAGGATCATAGAATTCCTTGGTCTCCTCAAAGCCACGTCAGGAAGCGTCTTACGGGCTCAAACATACAATAATATTCTCACCTGCTGGAGCTGTCGACGCCGCCTCTGCAGTGACTCAGCGCTCGTCTTTATACTCTCCTTCAGCTTCATCCCTCTTGGGCGGGACACGGGTTTCAGTGCTACCTCGGCTTAGTCACGTAATGAAACTCGGTAGCTGACGCTTATTCGGTAGCTTCAAATTAATGACACTAGACCGAGGAGTGATTCTAGTCCGGTTGTTGACACGAGGACCTGGGCACTCACTCGCTAGATACAGACATCCGCTCTTCCCTATGACCGCCGCAGCACTGCCGTCTGGTGAACCGTCTGGGGTATTTGCTTCGAACGGGATAAGAAACACTAATGAACAGTAATGGACGGCGCACCTTTTACCTTTTTCCTATATTATTGGATTGAATTAAGTCACTGGGTCAAAGATTTTACTGATATACATGGTACTCGCCTACGAAACTTTCTATTGAACAAGATATTTTAATTTTCTTCTTTCTTCAGAGTGAACGACTGTATGCTTGTAGGGCGAAACAATCTTCTTTCATGTACGTGAACGATTGTCATCCTGTGGCCTTGTTACTGATAGACGCGGTGGTTAAATAACTCTGGCTGCGGCGCGTTACCTAATGAAACACACTCACACACACTTCAGTACTTAGACTAATGCTTACCTGAAAAAGCAAGAAACAGAACAGTAAACTAGAGTATTCAATTTGAGAATATGCAAATCAGGCAATGTTGGTATTTATTTCCCAGGTGTTGCCTGTAGCGCCGTTAGGCTGTCTTGAGGAGCCTCCTGGGCGGCCCCATCCCGTTAGTAGCGCAGGCAAATTTTTATTTATAGTGGCTGCCGTGATGTGTGACTCTTGCTTGGCCCATGCTACCCCCCGGTGCTCCTCTTGAACGAATTCGCTGAAGTTAGGGTTGATTGAAGGTCTGGGCAGCATGTGGGTAATCCGCCACACGGCAATGGTTTGAAAAATCAGCGTTTTTCGGAGAGACTTTACCCTAGGTCCACGGGCTCACCACGCCGCGCCCGCACACTGACCACTTGGCCAGCCCCTCCCTTGTTTGGTGGTTCAGTAGACTTTCCTGCACATCTTAACACTCCGCACCACCGGCACAATGGGTTCACCACACACGCCTTGACAACCCTCCTCCTTGCCTGGCGCACAAAAACGTAAAACAGACAGGGACTCGACCAAGGCGTAAGAAAAGGTTGTGCATAATACATGTTTCATTTATTAACGTCTTATTCAAAATTGGCAACTACAAATCACAAAATATGAACTCAATGCAATTGGACTATGAACACTGAACATAGATTAAATACTCAAGGGGGATATAGTTCGGCTCGAGCCTCCCGTCCGGGGTCAGGGGCCACAGTGACCATACAAATTCCTAGGGCCATACGCGCACGCACACACACTAATGCACGTTAGAGATTAAGAAAAATAGATACTAGCAGTTCTGAGATGTATATCATATATATAGTAACAATCATTAGGGGGATGATGAATCAAGGCTAAAATCACACATCACACATCACTTGGTCCTTTCATGAAAAACACGACTGTGGCTTTTCTGGGGACCCCGCGCGGGAGGCTGCTCTGAGAATGGAGGATTTTTATACAATCAACATCAAGAAACCCACTAACGCACTTCAGACTGTTTTATTTGCCCAAATCTACTCTTTTTACAGTGACCACCGCACAACGCTCCACCCCCCCCCCCCTCGCGGCAGTGGAGAGGCTTCTTTGGGCAAATGCAAATCTTACACTGAATATTTTCAACTTTAATGGCAAAAAGTGGTTACTTACATTAATAAAGGTTATTCTTTATCTTACAAACTAATTTAATCAGAAGCCCCAAAAATTAGTCAGCCTATCACAATTTGGTTAAAATGTCTCAAAATATCTACAAACCGTTCACATCATATTGTTGCAAACTTCAATTAAGTTAGATTATGAATGACTTAATGACCTACTGGTGATTCATGGAAAAGACCACAGGAAAGATAATACAAAAGAAAATTCACATGCCCGCGTTGTTCTGGCTCAGTGTGCGGAATGTATGTATGTAGTGCATGGGTCAGGCTGCCGCAGCGCTCCCTCTGTGGCTCAGGGTCAGGGTCCGCTGCTGCCGGTCGTGATGAAGGCTTAACACTGGCTATATGAACTGTCTTAGCTAGGATATATCGGTAGGAAATAGGTAGATTCATCTTCTCATTGCATACAGTAACTAACCCAGTTATAAAATTTAAATCTGAGAAGCGTAACAAAATAAATTACTGCAATAAGTTATGGAAACGGAGACGTACCTAGTAATGAGGGGAAATTTTGAAGAGATAAAAAAAGTCGCCTTATACAGAAAGCAGGAAAAGAAGGTAGAGCTATGGTATGATACGGGTATGATACGAGAGGTCCTGGAGAGGCTCAGGACCACATGGAACTGGCAGTGACTGACCCGGACTGGATCAGACGGACACTCAAGCTTTAGCAGGACAGTGGGACCTCCAGTAGTCCACCTAATGGTAATAAGCAGCACAGTAAAAGGTCTTCAGCAGAGTCCGTGTGCTCCGCCTGGATCATCAGGATATAACTTTGTGCTTCACTTTCCTCACTTCTGACCTTAAGAGTCTATTTGTTAAGCTTAGTATTTTCGTTCTATTTGGCTCAGGGTGTTTTCAGTGACCTTTCTTGTCGCCTCGCTCTACAAGTATACACAGAGTATCGTCGCGCCGCGGGCAAAGGGGCGAGTCTGTGCCGTGGAAACATCATAGAAACGTCGGGTACAAGCTCGCCCCTCCCCCCAGGGCATGACAGTATTTCCAAATTACCCAAGTTATCTCGGGGGATCATATATGAAAATCCAAGGACTAGCAACAACATTTGGCTACAGAGTTGCTATTCTAACATTGGAAAACATGACTCAATTTATTATTACCCACAGTAGCTCAGAGGATCGTGAAAATTTAGAGGTGGCAATAATAGGTTTGTTATTACGGTACTATTTCTAGTCTAGCGGGGATGCAACAGTCAGTAATGCCGGACACATGGCCCCGCCGCCCCCACCCCCCCTCAAGTTAATGTTTGTCGTTGGCGCTCCTGCAGGGCTCCGTCAAGCTGTTCTCTTCGGGGATACGCAAATCATAGTCTCATAAGGAGTAATACAGAGCACCAGGTATTACTGTATAAAACACCCATAATGTTCGGGTCATCATCGACGCTTAATGAAACAAAATACTCTCAAATTCAACAGATCAGTTAGTTTAGTAGCAAATAAATTTAAAACATATTCCAACCATCAAATACATTACATATTTCCCAATGCCTACGAAACAAGCAGCCTATTACAATAAATAAAAATACTGAAACCAACCGCTAACTTTTCTGCTTATTAAAAAAATTCTATACAAAGCTAAACAGTGTGTCTAGCTGACCCGCCCGCCGGTGTGGCCAAGAGGCGCGGGCCGTAAAAAGAAGAGTGTGAAACCTTGGCTAAAAAGACTTACAAATATCAAAGAATTTCCCTTGTAATACCATTCTTTGTTTTCCTTTTCTTCTTTATTTTTTTTTTTGGCTTAATTTCACGGGAGACTTAAACTATTCACAATAAAATCAGTGAACAAATAGAGGCAAAAAATCTTTTCCGAAAAACATCAACACATCAAAATACTCCACCATTGAGCAGTAGAAATTTCCATCACATGCACAAATCAAAGTACAGAGCCATCCATCTTGGTAGAGGTGGAAATCCCTAACAATTAGAACTATACAGAATCTTTACCAACTAAAAAAAAAATAGAATAAGAAAAAAAATAAGCGATCATACATCCGATTTCAGAAACCTCAAATAAAGTTTATATACACTGTGAGAAATATGAACAGTACGCAACATTAAGTCTACCCCCACAGAAAGTCTCTTATCTTGCACTGCCCTATAGCCGCCTGCACACCCGACACTACCTCTTAATGACTGGCGGTCCAGAACGCGTGATTAAATATTGCCGCAGGGACCGGCGACCCCGACTCTCATCAGATCTTCCCCAGCACGTGTGGCTGAGGTCAGCAGGATGGTGGCGCTATGTTTGTCGTTTGTATATACATTATTTATTATGTATAAAGACAATAAACCTTGGAGCTGCATATTCTCGTAACACTGTGAAGTACACTGATGAAGGGCATCAATTTTATTATAAAATATTGCACAAAAAAGATGCTTCTAGGGAGATTTGTGTAAATTCCTCTACTCCAGAGGGTTTCTACTTCAGCTCAAGGCCTTAAATAATTATCATAATAGAATAATAATAAGAATTATAATGTTAATAACAATATGATGATATAATAATAATAATAATAATAATATAATAATCTAAAAATTCAAAAAGTACTCGTATTATAAATTTTTACACTGTGCTTTAAGACTCACAGAGTCGTACAATATATAATAGTCAAGATTTCAAAAAGAGGAGAAAAATATTTGCTCTTAGAGATTTGTAATTTCTGACTCTACCCTCCCAGCGGCGGTGGCTAAAACAAAGGATTAGTTCATAAGGTCTAATTTATACATAGTGTCTATCTCGCCTTCATTTTGAAAATAGATGAAAAGAAGCCATCACACATCATTCTGATTTATCACATCAATGTGAATCGCATAGAAACACTAATCCAACATATATGTATCCTACAACTTTGCACACATGGACTTTTTTTTTTGTTATTAACTTTGATACATACCTACATACATGCAACTTGGGGAAATCTATCCTTTTGTCATTCTTGTATTAAATCATAAAACTCTGTGAACCCATAAAGTGTACTATGTAATCTACAACGTGTGATGAGAGTTGGCTGCATTTTGGCATAGTTCATCTGGGGCATCGACCATGCATAGTAAACAAAGCTGAAGTCGATTAAAATGATGGCCAATAGGGAGACTTCGGGGGACTGCTAGAAGTGCTGGCCTGTGCTGAGGACTGTTGCTGGACGCTCCTTCGGGCCCACCAGTCTTAACATTAATGAAGATCAAGGATATGTTTTGATTTCACTAATTTCTCTCTAATCCTTCGTCTTTCCTGCGTTCCGAGGATCACGTCTTCTTCTTCCTTACTTCTCTGTGATCTTCTGAAGCCTTTTCCTTGAGTAGCCGTTGTTGTTGTTGTCTGTCGCCGCTGTGTTCGTAATACTTCCCGTCGGTTAAACAAAGAAATCCTTCCTAACCGTCACAAGCAACTGCAACAGAACTTTCGCTCCACAGTGATAGGCACATCTTCATGGTTCATGCCTCCACTCCGTCCGTGCGTCTCCCTTGTTATGGCATTCTTCCCAATATGTTTGTCAACCCCACTCACCACATGACTAGGTTAGCTCCTGGACCCCAAGTGGCTGGCTAGCAGTGGCACTTCTCATCATCAAGCGTGCCACCTTATTTGCTACGAATGGCACTTTCCTCCCGTCACTGCAGCGTAGCCGTTTCATCACTCCATCTTGGCTTGACGTACTCAGTCTGGCATTTCCTGAGGCAGCACTTTCTACATACAGATAAATACACTTCTAATGTTACTTTATTTCAACTTGCAAAAAAAAATAACAGGTGGATGTTAAGAATGTCTGGTGTTTCTCCTCAGCCAAGAGTAGAAAGATGGCTTCATTTACTCCATTCTCCAAGTTGACGTCAAGTAACATTAGAGACGCCTATCTTCAGTGGCACCTTCAATTAATCACCATCCTGATCCTTGGCACTCACGCCATCACAGCCTGGGCTCTGGCACTGTCTGCTCGTGTGTGAGTCACCAAGTACACAACAGCATCTCCCAACTCTGAGCACCTGCTGCATTTGCTTAGCCCACTGCCTGCCTGAGGCCCGACTGCATGGTACACATGGTGGTGAGCACACAGCCTTAGGTATACAGCAATGCACATGCACTGGGGTCTTTGGAGGGGAGTACTAAACTTGTACACATACACAGGGAGTTAGCTTAGCCTCTAGACACTGCAAAAGGCCTCTAGAACTCTGCAAACTCCTTGGCACATTTTTCTGTAGAGGAGATGCGAAGGGCCTCCTCCTCGTAGTCGTCGAAGTTGCTTGTGTCCCCGGGTCCTTTGCATTTTGGAATAAATGGCGCCTCAACCTGAAAGGCACGGGATGTTAAGTATCTGTGTGGGTTGTAGTTCATTATAAAACCTACATTCATTATCAAGTACCTTTACAGAATACAATTAACACCTGCCATGAGTCTACAAGAGTAATACACATAGGGAACATGAAAAAATATATCAGCTCCTACTAAATTACCCGGTTATTATTATGAAGCAATTGACCGTTATATCCATCTGATCTCAAGGCTGTAATGAGGGCTTGTTTATCTGATATTTAAAGTCTGACAGCTTTAATATTTTAAGGTGACTCATATTTATCACAAAGTTTAAATTCAATAAGGTTATAGTCTCAATATTCAAGTACAACTCTAAGAAACTTTCATATTACATTCTTTCTAAGTAAATGAACATATGATATCCTAAAACTAACTTGCAGTGTATCTATTTAATATGTTTGTTATAATGTAAGAGTTAACCCCTTCTGAAGTGGCAAAGTGTTTGAATGAGTAATAAATTTAACCTCCAGCAAAGTGGTTTCCATGTAAATATTGACCCCATAGACCACAGGCCCCATAAACTTGTCCTGAAAAGGAATCATGCATAAAATCCAACTTATCCTACTACTGAATGAAACACCAAAGTGATTAATAACCAAATAAAGTGTAACCGTTAATACACTACATGCAAAAGAAATGACCACCAGAATTAACAGACAGGGATACAAAAAATGAAACTTCTGAAACTTACGAGTCAATAGATTAGATAACGTGAAGAAACTACAATTCAGGTTCTCACAGTGAATGGAGAAGACAGGAAGACAGTCAAGGTTACGATTAAGTCTACAGCAGTGCCAGAAAGTGTCTACAAGAGGTCTACAACTTGTGTGACGGAGGTGGAGAGGAACTCACCTTAAGCTGTAACTGTCTGTACTAACTTAGTCTATATTTTGTTGTAGTGAAGAGGTATTAGGCTGCATTGTGGGCATAGATAAGGGTTTGGCTGGACAGGAGGAACAAGTGTGAGTGTCCATATAGAATCTTGAGGCAATTTGGTTTGGAGTTATCTCTGTATTGAAATGTCTTAAGAGAAAACAGGTGAATCTTCCCTTGTATTGAGTATCTTGTATTGAATGGACAGGAGCAACAAGTGTGTGTGTCCAAATAGCACCTTGAAGCAACTGGGATTAGAAGTGTGTGGTTCTTTTTAATGTCTTTGAGAGAAAAAGGTGAATTTCCCCCAAAGATGAGGAAGTACATGTCTCTTAAACTACAGAACAGAACCATAAGACTGAAACATACTTCACTGACTTTACCCGTCCTCTAGAATTCTCTGAACTCTTTAGTATAGAGGTCATCAGGTGAAGAGCGGAAGATGGACTTGGCCTCCTCATACTGCGGGAACTGTGTGGTGTCTCCGCGAGACTTTAGCTTGGGAACCAGAGGGGCAGCAATCTACCACAACAGGGCAACAAGCAGGAACATGCAACAGTGAGCAGAGAAGGCATGAAACGTTGTCAGGAAAAATTGAGCCACTATGGAGCCATGGAATAAGAACTGTTGTGTCTGCAGTTCTAAGTTATTGGCATTTGGATGAGATTAAATGCCGCTCAGTCAAGACTTAGAATCCAGTAGACATCTGAGTGTTGAGGTGGTGGCATAATAGAGAGCAGGTCTGTTGGGCATTTGTTAAACATATTTTTGTGTGGGGGGGATTGAGTCTTTTTGAGAGGGAGTCAATTCTTATTCCATGACTTGAGCTCAAGATCTGGAACTGTTAAGTGATATCTACAAAGGTTACTGTCAAACATATTTGGGAACAGAGGAATACTTAAAACATAAGGTTGGTCTATGTACAAACTTTGAATTAAAATAAATTGTTAATTTAACTTAATAAACTCAACCAATGGCAGAGAACCCAAAGTGCTGAAAACACCACTTCCATGTAAACAAATAAAATGAAGTCCAAAGGGATTAATAAAAAAAATAATTGCATTAGGATTCTGAAAAATGCGAAAACTTAAATCCGAATGGGTGAATTATTTAATTTTCATTCAAGCCAATTGTTGTGATTTACAGTCAAACAATGTGGTCACACAGACTGACGAATGCGACACTTGTGACTTGCAGTGTTCTGAGGCAGACCTGTAACATTATGGGGCGTGCAGACCAGGCAGGTATTAAGACTGATGGACACGAGACTGATGTAATTTCAATGATATAGTGGAAAACTTTTATATTTTATTGTATTATCATATGCAATAGCAGATACCAGGCTTTAAGGTGTATTACTGAGGTCAAATAATGCCACTGACCGATGAGTTGATTAGCTGAAGCACTGAGACGGTTCCCAATGATGTTTGCTGTTAGTAAACTAAACACTCAAAACTGATTAGCTACAAAAATTGCAAGGAAAGCATGCATTGTGAACTTTATAGTAAAGTATTTAAGCAACACAACTGAAGATATAAAAACTAGTAAAGAAGTAATTGGTGATACTTTATTGAAAAAGCAATCGGCTACTCTTCAAGAACTTTACTCAGACAATTCCGTTTACGGAGGTTGCCAGCCGAGAAAAACAGCACCTTCATCACTACTCCGAGTCTCTCAACATTACTACAGACTGGAGGAATAGTCAAGTAAACTTCAAGAGGTGGAGCTTGTATGATGCTTGCTAATTTCTCATTAAAAAAATAAAAAAACACAATTAGAGTTTTCTTTAGTTTCTGAGAAAACTTTAGCATTTCTTTAAAGCAAATTTACACACAAAAAAGCATTAAATCTTTAGGCATGCGTTACTTATAGATAACTTAAAACAGAGGAAACGCTGTCATGCAAACCTAAGCAAACTGTTTTAGGTGGTGCTGGCGAGAGAAAGGTGAGTAAAAAATGAACGTCACTCAACCAGGGTGATTCTAACCTTCCTCTGATAGACAGCGATCCAGTCTGTCGAGGCAAACCACTTGTGATTCTTGATATCGTTTACGCCGTTCTTCAAGTTACCGTACCGCTTGGTGAGGTCCACCTGCAGCAGATTCCTCAAGAGGTCTTTCAGGTCAGACGAAAAGTGGCCTGGGAACCGCACCTGTGGAGGGAATGTTGCACCGTGAAGTTACGTCATAAGGGAGGAAGTAACGGCAAACTAACACCAAAACGTACATTAATAGGACACATGTCTCATCATTATCTATTGCCATTTTTTTTATATTGAAGGAAGCAGCTCAAGGGCAAAAATAAAAACTGACAAAAAAGCCCGCTAAGATTTGCTCCTGTAATTGTAAACAGAATTGAGTGGCCAAGCAGCTCAAGGGCAAAAATAAAAACCGACAAAAAAGCCCATTAAGATCTGTTCCCGTAAATGCTAACAGAAATGAGTGGCCAAGCAGCTCAAGGGCAAAAATAAAAACCCACAAAAAAGCCCATTAAGATCTGTTCCCGTAAATGCTAACAGAAATGAGTGGCCAAGCAGCTCAAGGGCAAAAATAAAAACCAACAAAAAAGCCCACTAAGATCTGTTCCTACAAATGTAAACAGAATTGAGTGACCAGAAGAGAGAGATGTCAACTTCAGATGGAGAGGCAACGTGATACTTCATTCTTGTTTCTTGTATAATCTTGAGACAATAATAAGTTTTAGACCAAATTTTTCTTCTACTATTAGGATAAAATTTAAAATATATTGCTTACCTTTCCTGATACAATTTTTTCGTATATCTGGATGGGCTGGTCGGCGAAGAATGGAGGGTAGCCGGCAGCCATTTCATAGACCAGCACTCCCAGGGCCCACCAGTCCACGGCCTTGTTGTAGCCCTGCACACACACACAGCATTGACTCAGACACATATACACTTCAGGAGAACAATACATACAAATCCTGCAGTGTTTATAAAGATCGATGATAGCAGCTTCATTTTATTTGGTATGTTTTTTTTCTTTTTTTACAGCAGAACAATACATACAAATCCTGCAGTGTTTATTAGGGTCGATGAAAGCTGGTTCATTTTATTTGTCATGTTTTTTTCTTTTTTTACAGCAAGGGAGGCAGCTCAGGACCAAAAAACTAATTCAACAACAAGAAAAGCCTGCCGGACGCTGCTTTGGACAAGAGAAAAAACATCGTGGGGTCGCTTACCTTTGAGAGGATGATCTCCGGGGCGAGGTATTCAGGTGTTCCGCATAGGGTCCACGTCCGTCCCTTGACTCTCTTGGCGAACCCGAAGTCAGTTACCTGCAAGTCAAGGAGGCGCGTGAGAACTGTCTTGTTGCATATACATGGACTATACAGTGTGAATAATATGAGGAAAAGTGTTCGTATTTTATTGATGTGTTGCTTCATAATTGTACACTGACTCAATAGTGTAAATAATGCAAGGGACAAAATGTAGTTCTGTTAATGTGTTGCTTCCTATAAACTGACTCAAAGTGCAGACAATATAAGGGAAACAGGTAACCCTATTAATGTATTGCTTCCTAAAGACTGACTCAAAGTGCAGACAATATAAGGGAAACATGTAACCCTATTAATGTATTGCTTCCTATAAACTGACTCAAAGTGCAGACAATATAAGGGAAACAGGTAACCCTATTAATGTATTGCTTCCTATAAACTGACTCAAAGTGCAGACAATATAAGGGAAACAGGTAGCCCTATTAATGTATTGCTTCCTATAAACTGACTCAATAGTATAGCAAATGTAAGATATGTTTAACCCTATAAATAATGATTCTCGCTTAGTCCACCACTGTCTCATTTCTAACCAGTGTTGCCCTAAAGGTCATCTAATTAGAGATACATGACTTGAGTGAACTACAATCTCATATACTATTGTGAGACGTGGTATGTGAGTTGCCCCGATGACTTCACTAATCTCTGCAGGTCCTGAAGGAGAATAGAACACCTGCTGACTCACCTTGAGGTATCCTTGGCTGTCTATTAGGAGGTTCTCTGGCTTTAGATCTCTGTATATGAGATCAAGGTAGTGGAGGTATTCAAATGCTAACACGATTTGGGCAGCATAAAACCGTGAGTGTGGTTCACTGGAAGAGCAAAAGAATGTGTTAGTATGGTTACGACAATGTAGGAAAATAGAAATACATTGAAACTACTTAGATTTTGAAGTGATTTAAGTGATACAACAAGTTTACTAGGAAGAAAGCTATGCAAGAATTAATCATGCCACAATAAAATGATCTAGTAATATGCAAAACTGTTGATGCTTTTAGACTTCCACAAAAAAATAATTCTTTCATATAAAAATTCTTAAATGTGAAAAAGCTGAGTTAGGATTTACAGTATCCAAGAAAATAATCTGGCATGAATATAAAAAAAAATACTGAGCTTAAAACAGACCAAAAATTACGTATTCTACACAAAAAACTAAGAAAAACAACTATCAATACATACACATACACTATATACTACATCAAAGAAGTGTATATCATGTGAATGGGTATGACAAGAGTGTAAAGGAAGGGTCTGAGGGGGGTTGAAGCACCAGCTGAAAGGGAGACAGGAGAATGAGGGGGCTGGGGGTGGGGGGCTGGCTGGCAGGGGGCTCAAGGTCTGGGGGTGGCGCTGACAGGTTGACACGACCAGAAAAAAGTGATTTGCCAGTTTTTATCATCCTAGAATCAGCTGGTGCTTGCGTGTTAGTGCCGTTTGCCTCATGTGTCCCTGGGCTCACTCCAACACGTCTCAAGAAATGTCATGCCTCTAATGTTCCGGCCGCATCATATTACCACAAGCTCAAAAAAGGGTGAAGGCAAAATCTGGTCCTGAGAATGTGTGTGTGAGATGTGGAAATGCATTTGCAGTTTAGCGTATCATTAAAAATTCATGCTGCTTTTATGGTTTGTCGTGCAGTGTGATGCAGAACACCAAGGGCAAAGTTAAATGTGACCAGACCGCTGCCTCTCTCGCAGCAGGATAATTGTGTGTCAAGCAACCGCACCACTGCTCCATGCACCCGTTGTTAGTACAGAGTGATGTGGGAGAGAGTAAGGGTCTCAGAACCTGAACTTCATCACACAAGTATGTATCCCGAGCTACTGCTGGGATGCATGAACCTGGCAATCTATAAAACATAAATCTTAGGGATTGAAGATGTGTTGCAATTGTAGCTTTGCAAACAAAAGAACAACCCACTGGCTACACACAACTACATGTATTTGTCTCAAACATTGCAAAAAGTGTTTGTCTGACTGTGATGCTACTGATGTAATAACACTTCCTTCCCAAACAACAAGGCATGCATGGGATGCAACAGGATGGATCTCTCCTCCTTACTACTGACAGGCATCTACTTGATAGCTACACGAAAATAGTGTTGTAACAACTTTTGTAAAACCTCACTTAAAACACTGGTCATTGAGATGATCTAGGAAATTTAAATGCAGATTTCTAAGTTTATGACGTGGTGCTAATTCAGTAGCAAAGAAATCTTATTGTTTGTTTCTCTGAGAATTCACGAAGATGAAACTGATGCCAAACAAAATCTTGGCTCACTGTACATACTGATCAACATTTAATGTATACTGAGAACTAGATTTGGGTGTCTAACACATTCTGGTTTGAGCTTACTGAATTATTTAGAGCACTCCATATTACTACTGAAATACTTCACTATAATCAATTTGAATCAACAAGTCGACAAAAATGCTTGAATTGAGGTGTTTGCAAGAGTGAGATTTTATGTGTGTGTCTACGCCCTGAGGCGGCATGCTGGGGCCGGACAGTCCTGACGGCCGGCCTGGCGGTGCTGCACAGGCTCTCATGCAGGCTACAAAGCTTGGGGCCACCCGGCTGCACGACCCAGGCACTACAAGTCACTGAGAACACTCTTACCTAAACCTGCCAATCTTTCTCAGGTGGGAGAACATTTCACCACCAGGCACGTACTCTAACACCATGTACAAATTGGAATTATCCTGAAAAGTTGAAGAAATATATACAGTGAGTAACAAGTCCCCACTACTGTAAACCATGGAACTGTCCAGGTATTGGGGGGGTTAATAGAAGGGGAGGGAGGGAGGGCACGGAGTTATGCTGTGGCGTCTGGGTGTTATTGCGGTGATGCTGAAGAATCATTCCCCTACGAGAAATGACATCACCTTAGGCAGTCAATTGCATCTGTAGCTCAGTGGAGTACAGTCGTGGAGCGGAGTGGCAGAAGTGGGTGTCATAATAGACGAAATAAAATGTAAAAAAAAGTGGAATGCATCAAAGAGGAGGTGAGAGAACGAGTGTAGGTGAAGAAA
The DNA here is from genome assembly GCF_024679095.1 of Eriocheir sinensis. Lineage (NCBI taxonomy): Eukaryota > Metazoa > Arthropoda > Malacostraca > Decapoda > Varunidae > Eriocheir > Eriocheir sinensis. The sequence goes on along the minus strand of NC_066521.1, from coordinate 21,924,879 downwards.
TGATGCCGTGGAAACCTGCTGACTCCTGGAGGTGGGAGAGCTGGCGAAGGAAGAGAGAGAGAGAGAGGGAGAGGGAGAGATCGCCTGTACAGTTTAGTGAGGCATTCGGCTTAGTCATATGTCATTACCTAAATCGTCCCAGGCGCCGCAGGTGGGAAAACATCTCCCCCCCCGGCACATACTCAAGCACCATGTATAAATTGTTGTTGTCCTGCAAAAATAAAGGGATAGTAAGAATTTGATGTGGAGTGAAGGTTAGTATTTCCGATCAGTGTTTTGACTCGTATCGACAAACGCTTTCACTTATTTTTCACTTTATTTGCTACTTATTTATTCATTCTGTTTATTGCATTTTATATGAGGGTAATATTTCCATCAGTGTTCTAAGTGGTACGGACAAATGTTCTCCGCTATTTCTTACCAAATCAACATTATGGAGCAGAAACTGAGCAGACTAGTGTGAGAATGGACCCTACGTTACATTATAGTATATGGATTTGAGGCACTATTTCCATCAATGTTTTAATTATATAGACTCACATTTTCATTAACCTCTTATCATGTAGCAGAAACTGAGCAGACTAGTGTGAGAATGGACCCTACGTTACATTATAGTATATGGATTTGAGGCACTATTTCCATCAATGTTTTAATTATATAGACTCACACTTTCAATTACCTCTTATCATGGAGCAGAAACTGAGAAGACTAGAGTGAAAATGAACTCTATGCTACATTATCCATGGTTTCGAGGGAGTATTTCCATCAATGCTTTAAACATGGACTCAAACTTCCAATTACCTCTTACTAAATCAATATTATGGAGTAGAAACTGAGCAGGCTAGTGTAAAAATGAACCCTATGCTACATTATACATGGATTTGAGGTACTATTTCCATCAATGCTTTAAATATGGACTCACACTTTGAATTACCTCTTACTTAATCAATATTATGGAGCAGAAACTGAGCAGATTTGTGTGAGAATGAACCCCACGCTACATTTATATATGGATCTGAGGCGCTATTTCCATCAATGCTTTAAATATGGACTCACACTTTGAATGACCTCTTACTAAATCAATATTATGGAGCAGAAACTGAGCAGGCTAGTGTGAGAATGAGCCCTATGCTACATTATACATGGATTTGAGGCACTATTTCCATCAATGCTTTAAATATGGACTCAAACTTCCAATTACCTCTTACTAAATCAATATTATGGAGCAGAAACTGAGCAGATTTGTGTGAGAATGAACCCCACGCTACATTCAAATATGGATCTGAGGCACTATTTCCATCAATGCTTTAAATATGGACTCACACTTTGAATGACCTCTTACTAAATCAATATTATGGAGCAGAAACTGAGCAGGCTAGTGTGAGAATGAGCCCTATGCTACATTATACATGGATTTGAGGTACTATTTCCATCATGGTTTTAATAATATGGACAAACACATAATTATTTCTCACTAAATCAGTAATACGAAGCAGAAACTGAAAATATTATAGTGAAAATGACCTCTAGAATTACATTACACAATCTTGTATCATCATCATCATCATCATTTTCATATCAATCTATCCCTTTCTTTATGTGATTTTAAATACTTCTCTCTTCATTAATATTTCTACACTCTACCTTACCTCACAGAATCAAACATCATATAGAACAAAATAACCACAGTAGCAATGCACGGTAATGAATCCCTTACCCAAACTAATCAAAACACGGCTGGTAATAGTTAAAAGGGTTCGGTATGTCAGTGGCTGCAAGGGAATGGGTTAGACTGGAGGGCGTGGTGGGCAGCAGCAGACCCGGGAACGAGCCTGGAAAATGTGTGTTCTGAAGGTCTGTTATGCATGCTGACCATTACTAGGAGAGAGAACATTCACGTATACCCAAGGATGTGAGGAAATAATGAGGAAAACCCAATGAATGATGAATATGTAAGACACACCCACACCCACACCCACATTCACACCCACACCCACACACACAGGTACACCCACAGCAAATAATTCTTCTCTGGGGTCTCATAAGTAACATTATTGAGGAAAACCCAATGAATGATGAATACACAAGATACACCCACACCCACACCCACAGGCACACCCACAGCAAGTAAGTCTTCTATGGGGTCTCATAGGTAACATATTCTGGGCCTCGTAAACTATGGAGATGTATGTATGAAGAGCATAATTATTATAGTAACGCTTTCCAGAATAATAAGATACACTAATACACCTATGCAGAAGTTACAAGTGTATATCGTTAATTGTCAAACTGAAAACCTAAATCACTATAAAGTTTAACGGGTTGAAAATAATAACAAAAACAGACTGAATGACCTATCCAGACAGACATACAGACATTCACACACGCACTCACACACACACACACATGGATGACCCCTCCCCCTCCTCCCATACACATACAAATACAAACACACTCTCAGGTGACAGGTAACTCAAGGCTGTAAGAGGTGCAGACATATAGACATTCACACACGCACTCACACACACACACACACACACGGATGACCCCTCCCCTCTCCTCCCCCCACACACATACAAATAGAAACACACTCTCAGATGACACAGGTAACTCAAGGTCGTAAGAGGTCCCACAGGTGTGCATGGTGGCGGGAAGCACCTGACGAGGCTCACCTTGAAATGGAACTCTAGGCTGACGAGGAAGGGGAAGGTGATGGCCTGCAATATTCGTTTCTCGTTGAGTGTGTGTTCCACCTGCTTCAACTTCACCACCTGAGGGAAAAAAAGAATCTGTCAGGCCTCCGTATGCTCCGAGTGGAAAGCTGCCAAGTGTGTGTAAGGTGAAACACGGCTCAGAGCATCAATAAAAGACACACTAAGATACAAACTGGACTAAAACATTAACTAGACAAAAAATAATCCATGTGTTTAAATGCTAATGTAACAGAGCTGCCCACAAGAAATAAACACAATCCCCCCTAAAAAAAAAAAAAATATGACTTAAAAATATGAATAAAATAATAATAATAATAATAATAATAAAAAATGGAAAAGGAAAAAAATATATGGGTTTGTGTGGCCCCCGTCAGCAGCCTCGCCATGAATACATTAACTCCACAATCTGATGCTATCCAATGCACATCCGCACGCTCATATAAATTCATTTCATGGCCGAGTGCGCTGCGACACCCCTTGTTTTTCCGTTCCCATTCCGACATATTTTTACGTAACTGTATTTAAGTATTTTTACCAATCGCTATTCTGCTTTTAGTGTATATGGGATGGAGGTGAGGGAGGTGATAGAAAGGGGCAGAAAAGAGGAGGAGGAGGAGGAGGAAGAGAGTAGGAACAGGAAGGGACAAGAAGAGTAGAAATGGTTAGGATGGAGAAGTAAAGAAAAGGCAAGGAGAAGGAGGAGAAGGTGGAGGAGAGATGGAGATTAGGATTAGGAAGGGATGAGAAGGAAGAGAGTAGAAATGGTTAGGAAGCAGTGAAGAAAAGGCAACGAGAAGGAGGAGAAGGAGAAGAGAGAGATGAAGAGTAGGAACAGGGAGGAACAGAGAGGAGGAATGTTGAAATGGTTACAATAGAGGCGTGAAGAAAAGGCAAGGAGAAGGAGGAGGAGGAGGAGGAGGAGAGATAGACAGTAACATCTACTTACCCACCTGTCTCCCAATCAATCAATCTCTTCACCTATCTCAACCTTCATCTTCCTGTCTAGTCTATTTATCTCCCTTCCTATACCTCCTCTACCCCTTGCACGAACCAGCCAACTCGGGCAAGAATATCACACACACGAGGAGGGACGAGACAGCATTGCAGCCTCTCCTGAAGTTATGCTGGTGGGCTGGTGTTCAGGACTTAGCCAAGAACATTCATCGCAGCCCTCCTTCTCCTTTTAGCTGTTCATTGCAGTATATTCCCTTTTTTTAAGATTTCAAGAGGAGTGAGTTAGGGAGATGGAGGAGAAGGAGGAGAAGAGAGGGAGGGAGGAGGATGGAAGGGTTTGGGTAGAAGAGAGAAGAGGTGGGATGAGAAGAGACTCGGGAATGGAAGGGAAGGGAAGGGAAGGGACGGGAAAGGAGAAAAGGAATGGAAGAGGAAAAGCAAGAGTAGGGAGAGGAGGAGGAGGAACAGACAAGAGGAAGAAGAGGAAGGGAAGGAGAGGAGAGACATGGAAGAGGAGGAGGAAGGGATGAAGTAGAAGTGAAGGGAAGGAAGAGGAGGAAAAATGGGAAGGGACAGAGAGGTGAATGGAAGGAGAAGAGGAATGGAAGAGGAAGAGGAGGAGGAAGAGGGACATCAGGAGGAGGAGGAGGAGGAAGAGGAGGAGGAGGAGGAGGACAGCAGCACACGTGGAAGGGAACGTTATTGATCTTCCTCCTCCACCTCCTCCTCCTCCTCCCATTCCCTCCCTCCTCTACCTCCTCTCCCTACCTCCCATTCTCCCTCCATGACAGTGAGACAAGGATGGAGGAAAGGGAGGAGGTGGAGGGATGAGGTGGAGATCAGGGAGATGATATAATAGAGAGGATGAGGAGGAGGAGGAGGAGGAGGAGAGGGAGGAGGAGGAGTAGGAGGCCAAAAGGTAGTATTAATATTAGTTTCAGCAGTAGTAAAAGTAGTACTAATAGGATGAGTAGTAGTAGTAGTAGTAGTAGTAGTAGTTAGTCGGGAAAATAAACATGGGTGGAGGTATCAGTTATGTAGTAAAAATAAAAAAAATAGCAGTAGTAGTAGTAGTAGTAGTAGTAATAGTAGTAGTAGTAGCAATAGTAGTAGTAGTAGTAGCAATAGTAGTAGTAGTATCTTACCTTCTGCTTGTCGAGTATCTTCATGGCGTAGTACTCCTTGGTGGCTTTGTGCTGCACGAGCATGACCCGCCCGAAGGAGCCCGTGCCCAGGGTCTTGAGACGCTCGAAGTCGTCCAGGCACGCCGTGTTCTGCGGGACAAACACACACTCAGTCACGGGGTCCTCGCCTAACCATAAAATAGGAGTAGGAGTAGAAGGAATGAGAGAAGGGGTAGGAGGCGGTGGAGAGGATCAAAGATGAACTCTGGGGGGGGGGCAGCATGAGCCAGGCAAGATGGCGCCACTATAAACACTTGCCTGCGCCGACCACCACCAGGGCCCACCAAGAAAGAGTACCCCAGGCATATGCGAAACATGAAAATAAAAGAGGAAAGGGAAGAGGAAGATCGTCTGGCCAAAACTGATTAAACTTAGCCAACATATTAAAGAGAGAAAGAAAAAGAGCCAAGTTGGAAGAATGTGACAGCAAACAGCAAGACAATGAACACAAAGACCACACTGTTGACGGACAAAGAACGTAGCACACTAAAAATAAAGAGCCGGGAAATAAGAATAGGGAATTAAAGAGCGTAGAAAGAAGATAGCATTAAGGAAGGTTAAAGATACACTCATGTCCGACAACACTTGGCAAAGAGACTCCACGAATACTATGAAGCAAGAAAGAGAGAGAAAAAAAAAGAGTAGATTGACGAGAGGACAAATATAAATAAATACTGTGGTGGGAGAATGAAGAGGAGTGAGAGGGTGCACGTGGAACAACAACAACAACAACAACATCAACAACAAAACGTAAACAAAATAATTTGAAGAAAAAACAAACAAAACAAAAAACAGACATGAACTATTATTATTATTATTATTATCATCAAAATGGAACGTAAAAAATAAAAAATAAAAATATACTTGTAGAATGTGTAAGGAGTCAAGCAGTAGTAGTACAAGTGTGTGTGTGTGTGTGTGTGTGTGTGTGTGTGTGTGTGTCAGAGTCACGAGGGAGCAATATATAGGTTTGTGTTTTCTTGAGTGCCGCCTCCTCTTCTTCCTCTTCCTCCTCCTCCTCTTCTTCTTCCTCCTCCTCCTCCTGTTACATCAGCGACGCCTCAGCCCACCCAAACACCGACGACGACCATGGCAACACGACCCCCTCCCTCTCCCTCGCCCCCCCTCGCCCCCTCACTACCACCGCCTCCTACATTTTGGTCTCGGTCTTGGGTGAGTTGCATTCGTTGGTGTTTACTACGGTCCGGCCTTTGACTCGGCGCTCCCCTACGATGGCTGAAGAGAAGAAGAGGAAGAGGAAATACAGAGGAGATAAGGAAGAGGTACAGAGAGGAAGAGAAGAGAAAGGGAGGAAAGGAAGATGATAAAGATAGCAGTAGTTGAAGCAGTAATAGACGTAGTAGTAGAAGTGATAGAGAAAGGAAGAGAAGAAAGATGGGAGAAAGAAAGAGAAGAAATACGAACGGGAAGGGATATATAAAAGGAAAGGAGACATAGAAGAGGACACAAGAAAGACGATACAGAAGAAGAAAAAAGAAAAGAAAGAGTGAATAAGAAATACAGAAGAAAAAAAGATAGAGATGACGATGGGGACTGTGCGGATGGGGTAAGGAGGAGGGGGAGAGGAAGGAAGAGTGCCACATCCCCCCTCTCCCCCCTCCCTCTTGGCACTCCCCCCTGGCACACCTGACCCCGGGCGGAAGTGACGCCAGCCATGACGCCGCGGTGCCATCCTGACCCAACGAAACCTTTCCGGCATATCGGGTGTCTGCTAATGTGTGTGTGTGTGTGTGTGTGTGTGTGTGTGTGTAGCCTTCTCTCTCCTCCTTCTCCTCCCTTCTCCCCCTTTCTTTCCCTCCTTCACCTCGTCCCCTCTTCTCCTTCTCCTCCCTTCTTTCCTCTCCTGTCTCTTCCTCCTCCTTCCTCTGTCCTTCCCTTCTCTCCCTTCCCTCCTTCTAACAGTATATCCTTCTTCCTTCCCTTCTCCCCCCTCCCTACTCGTTTCTCCCTTCTTCCTTCTCCTCCCTTTCTAAATGTACCCTTCTCCCTCTGTTTCCCCTCCTCCACCTCCCCCTCTTCTCCCCCCCTCCCCCTGCCGCCACTTCCCAGTACTCTCCGATTCATTGCGCCACAAAGATCGCCCATTATAGCAATTGGTCGGCGCCCAGCCCACCTTGGCGGCGCTGCGGCGTGGTGCGTGTTCCCAGGTGTTTGCGATGCTTGCTATTTGCGGCGGGAGGGAGGGAGGGGGCTAGGGAAGAGGGAAGGAGGGAGGGAGGGAGGGGAGAGGGGGAGGGATGAAAGCAAGCAGACATGAAGAAAAGAAGCGAGGAAAGAAGGGAGGGAAAGTGTAAATAGGAAGAGAGAGAGGGAGGTTGGGAGGGAGGGAAGCAAGCAGACAGGAAAGAAAGGGAGGGATCGAGAGGGAGGAAGAGTGGGGAAATAAACAGAGGAGGAGTGAGGAGAGAGATGGGGAGGAGGGAAAGCAAGCAAACGGGGGAGGAAAGAAAGGGCGGAGTGAGGGAGGAATGCAAGAAGGAAGGGAAGGTATAAGGAGGAAGAGAGGGAGGTAGAGAGTGTGGAAAGAAAAAAAAAGAGGAGAAGAGTGAAGAGGGAGGAAAGCAAGAAGGAAGGGAAGGTATAAGGAGGAAGAGAGGGAGGGAGAGAGTGGGAAAGAAAAAAAAGAGAGGGAGAGAGTGAGGAGGGACAGAGGAAAGCAAGAAAACAGAAGACAGGAAGGAGAGAGAGAGAGAGGGACAGGTGGGAGGAAGACAGGTAGATAAAGAAAGAAAAAAAGAGAAGAAAAGAGAAGGGAGGGAAACACAAGAAAGAGGTAGACAGCAGGTAGATAGGATGACAGGTAGGACAGGTGAGGAAGAAGCTTGCGAGGGTGGAAGGAAGAGAGAAAAAGAAGGAAGGAAGGAAGGAAGGAAGGACAAGCAGGCAGGTATGAAGAGAGAGAGAGAGAGAGAGAGAGAGAGAGAGAGAGAGAGAGAGAGAGAGAGAGAGAGAGAGAGAGAGAGAGAGAGAGAGAGAGAGAGATATGGAGGAAGGTTAAGAGACAAACAGACAGATATGCAGAGGACGAACGCAGGATTAATATGAACAGCAGCGGACCCAAAATAAGCCCCTCCCCTCCCTCTCCTTCCCCTCCCCTCACGTACATCATCATCATCATCATCATCAGCCTCTTGACGTACGTGGCGCGCCCTTGCTTGTGTCCGTGGCGCGCCTTTCACGGACACGATCAAGCAACGTCATTAGACTCGGGACACTCTTGAGGAACGATGAAGCGCTGGCTGTTTGGAACCTCGACTTTGCCCTCCTCCCCTTCCGTCATCACCCCCACCATCATCACCACCACCTCCACCGTCACCACTTTCACCACCACCCGTTTCCTCATTTTCCTCCTCCTTTTCCTCTTTTTCCTCCTCCATCCCCCCTTCCTCCGTTTCCTCCTCCTCCTCCTTCTCATTTTTTCCTTCTTCAAATCCACCTTCACCAACACCTCCGTCACTATATTCCCTTTCCTCCTCCTCCTCCTCCCCTTCCTCTGTTTCTTCCTCCTCCTCCTCTTCTTCTTCTTCTTCCTTCTTCACCTCCACCTTTACCGACACCCCCATCACTATCACTCCTTCCTCCTCCTTCCCCTCTTCTTCTTTTTTCTCCTCTTCCACCTCCATCACTAACACCATCCCTTCCTTCTTTTCCTCTTCTTCCTCTTCCTCCTCCTCCTCCACTACAGCTACCAACACCCCTTCCTCCTTTTCCTTTCCTTCCTCCTCCTCCTCCTCTTCTTTCCTCCCTCCCTCTATATCTTTCTCTCCAATTCTCTCCTACACCCTCTTCTCTCTTCCCCACTAAGAACACAACAACAACAAAAAGAGTAGGCCTTCAAGGTTTAAAGCCACTGACTGCCCTACTATTGAAACAGCTTAGGCCTATCTACTATACACATAAGGAAAAGAAGAAAAAAATAAGCCTATAAGTAAAAAAAGAAAAAAAAAAGAAAAGGAGACTAACAGGTAGACCAGAAACCGGAACAGTAAAAAAAAAAAAAAGAAAAAAAAAGAAAGGTCAGTTAGATATTTGGGTAGGCCTATAACACGATGCAGGATCTGACTCTCTCTCTCTCTCTCTCTCTCTCTCTCTCTCTCTCTCTCTCTCTCTCTCTCTAACCAAGTCTTTCCTCCCCTTTTCACTTCTATCCTTTCCGCCTCCTCCTCTCTCTCTCTCTCTCTCTCTCTCTCTCTCTCTCTCTCTCTCTCTCTCTCTCTCTCTCTCTCTCTCTCTCTCTCTCTCTCTCTCTCTCTCTCTCTCTCTCTTACCTTTGCAGGACTCTTCCATTTCTCCTCAAACTCTTCTTTCGCCTTCTCGAGGAATTCTTTGACTGTGGAAGAGAAAGAGAAAAAAAAAGTTAGTGAACGTCGAAAATGGAACACAGAAAATACAAAAAGAAATGCAACACACGAGTATATAGGAAATAAAAAGGAGAATGGGAAGCGAGATAAAGAAGAGGTAAGAACATGGGAAATGGGGGAGAAAAAGAGGAGCAGAGGAGACGAATAAAAAAGGTATGGAAGGAGAAATAGAGAAGAGGTCAGAACACAGGAAATGGAGAAAAGAAAGAGGAGGAAAGGAAAAGAAATGAAGAAGGAATAGGAAGAAGAGGTCAAAACACAGGGAATGAAGTAGAGAAAGAGGAGAGGAAAACAAAATAAATAAGGAATTGGAAGCAAAATATAGAGGAGGTCAGAACACAGGGAATGGAGGAGAGAAAGAGAAGGAAAGGAAGAAAATAAAGAAGGAAAAGGAAGGAAAATATAGAGGTCAGAATATGGAGAGAGGAAAGAAAGAGAAGGAAAGGAAAACAAAATAAAGAAGGAAAAGGAAGGAAAATATAAAGAGGTCAGAATATGGAGAGAGGAAAGAAAGAGAAGGAAAGGAAAACAAAATAAATAAGGAAAAGGAAGGAAAATATAAAACAGAGGAAAGAAAGAGGAAAGAAAAAAAAGATAACTTCCCTAACCAAAGAAATAAAAGAGAATAAGATAGATAGATAGATAGACATAGATAGATAGAGAGCAAAGGAAATGGAAAAGGAGCGTAGGAAATAGAAAAGGAAGTGGGAAAAATCATAGGAAAAAAGTAGCGAGTCAGGAAATGGACTGGAAATAGGAATCGAAAGAAAATAAGGAAAAAAAAAACATTAAAAAGCAACTTATTTATAACGATTGATGTAAACACGATGATGATGATGATGATGATGGCAATAGTCCTCCTCCTCCTCCTCCTCCTCCTCCTCCTCCTCTTCATCCTCATTTGGGTCGGCTTTCAAAACAGACAGGTGAAAACGACGCGGTGAAATTAGACAGAAAAAAAGAAAGGAAAAAAAAAAGGATGATCAGGCGCTCCACTTTTAAGCTAACACTGTGAAACTTTTCTCCACCTGTCCTCCTCCTCCTCCTCCTCCTCTTCCTCCTCCTCTTCTTCCTCCTCCTCCTCTTACAAATTTCAGTTAATAAGCTACACCTGCCTTCCTTCCTCTCTTCCTTCCGCCTCCTTCCCTCCTCTCTTTCTTTTTCTCTCTCCAGTTCTTTCCTCCCTTCTTTCTTTCTTTCCTCTCTTTCTCTCTTCACTTCTCTCCTCTCCTCTATCACTTTTTAATTCTTTTCTTTCTTCTTTCTTTCTTTTCTTTTTCTCCTTTCGACTTTATCTCTTTTTTTTCCCTCTCCGTCTCTCTCTTCGGTCTATCTTTCTTTATTTCTCTCCTTTCCTTTTCGTTCTCTCTCTCTCTCTCTCTCTCTCTCTCTCATGTAATTAAGCCACGCCCACATTTTTTTACCTTGACAAGCGCGGCCACACCCTCAACAACAACAACAACAACAACAACAACAGCACACGAGATGATGAAAAAATAATAAGGCTCAAATCCGACTCTCTCTCTCTCTCTCTCTCTCTCTCTAATGCTGGAGGAGGAGGAGGAGGAGGAAACGGAGGTAACAAGTCGGTTGTGTTATGGTTCTAAATATAAACTGTAGGGGAGGAGGAGGAGGAGGAGGAGGAGGAGGAGGAGGAGGAGGAACATGTATAAGTCACGTGTTCTGCTACTTCAATTAGTCTCTCTCTCTCTCTCTCTCTCTCTCTCTCTCTCTCTCTCTCTCTCTCTCTCTCTCTCTCTCTCGGGAAACACAAAACAACAGGAATATAACACGAACACAACACGTCTAAAGATACCCCTCGACACACACACACACACACACACACACACACACACTTATAAACAAATTACGCAACACATATAGACGCAACACGTGACCTTAATGTCCTTCCTGCAAACCCCCCCTCCCCCCCCTGCACCTCCCCACCCGCCTGCCCGCTGTGTGTGTGTGTGTGTGTGTGTGTGTGTGTGTGTGTGTGTGTATGCCAAAACAAAGGTTAGCACACACAGCCTTCACAAGCAGCAGGGATGGCAAGGGTTTCGTCGCATATAATTAGTTGAATCGTCTGTA
>NC_066521.1:21838554-21908554 GCF_024679095.1 Eriocheir sinensis | reverse complement strand
CTCAGTTCCTTTTCCTTTTTATTTTTTATTATTTTATTTTATTACTTCTTTCCTCCTTTTCAACCTTACTTCCTTTTCCTTTTTTACTTTTTTATTATTTTATTTTTATTACTTTTTTACTCCTGTTCAACCTTATTTCCTTTTCTTACTCTCCTTTTATTTCTGTTTCTCCTCCTTCTCAACCTTACTTCTTCCTGTTGGTGATGTTTTTGATTCTACTAACCTAACCTAACCTACCCTATGGAGGAGGAGGAGGAGGAGGAGGAGGAGGAGGAGGAGGAGGAGGAGGAGGAGGAGGAGGAGGAGGAGGAATAAGGACAGTTAAGAGGAAGCATTTTAGGTACACAACGAAGGACAAGGAAGTAAGAAAAGACAACAAAGAAAGTAAGAAATCAAAGCAGTAAGAAAGTGAAAAAAATAAGTGGTAAAAATGTATCCTAAACAAGAAGAAGAAAAAATATGGAAGAGTAAAGAAGAGGAGGAGGAGGAGGAGGTAATAAGTGTTCTTGTGTCGGCGGCGAGGTGGAGGATCGTCTAATCATCTTGAAAGTATTACGAAAGAGCATATTATGGAAGTAATGAGGTGAGGAGGGGGGGGGGGAGGAGGGAGGAGGGATGAGAGGGGTGGTAAGGAGGGAGGGATGGGAGAAGTATAGGGAAGGGAGGTAAGGAGAGAGAAGGATGGGGGAAGGGAGGAGGGAAGGAGTGGGAAGGGGGGAGGGAAGAGATAGGTGAGGGAGGGATGGGACAGGTATAGGGAAGGGAGGTAAGGAGCGAGGGAAGGTAGGTGAGAGGGATGGTAGGAAGGGAGGAGAGGAAGGGAAGGAGGGATGGGAGAGGTGTAGGGAAGGGAGGTAAGGAGGGAGGGACGGTAGGAGGGAAGGGAGAGGTGTAGGGAAGGGAGGTAAGGAGGGAAGGGAAGGGAAGGAGGGAAGGGAAGGGAAGGGAAGGAGGGAAGGGAGAGAGGCAGGTAAAAAGCAAGTAAATTATTATGTTAGGGATGATAAGTGAGATGATTCATATTTGTAGAGAAGGAAGGAAGGAAGGAAGGAAAGGAAAAAGGAAGGGAAGGGAAGGAAAGAGGAGGAAGTTAAGAAGAGGAAAAAAGAAAGGAGGGAAGGGGAAGGAAAAGAAGGAAAGAAGAAAAAGGAAAGGGGAAAGAAAGGAAGGGAGGGAAAAAAAGAAAAAGAAAGTTAAGAATAGTAAAAAAAACAGGAAGAGGGAGGGAAATGGAGACGAGGAAAGCAGGAAGGAAAAGAAGAGAAGGGAAAAGGAAAAAAAAGAAAATTAAGAAAAGGAAGAGGGGAGGAGAAAGGGGAAGGGGGAACTAGGTAAAATATATTAGCAAGAAAAATTAGTGAAGTTAAATGACCCATATTAATAGAAGCATCACTACTTAGCAAATAACCAAGCCTTCGCGAAACTGAATAAAAAAAGAAAGTAAAAGATTAACGAGAAACGGACAGGTATAGTAGACAGGTAACACTACAGGTAAGCAGATAAGCAGGTGAACAGGTGTGGAGATAAGGTGAGATAAAAAATAGAAAGTGAAATTAGGAAAAAAATATTGAGAAGAATGCTGAAGAAAAGATAAATATTTAAGAGTAAGAGAATGTGGAAGAGAAGAAGTGGAGGAGGAGGAAGAGGAGGAGGAGGAGGAGGAGGAGGAGGAGGCCGTAAATGGAGACAAGGCAAGCAGGACGAGGAGAAGGAAGACAAGGAGAAGAGGAGGGAGGAAAAAAAGAGGAAAGGGGGAGAGAGAGAGAGAGAGAGAGAGAGAGAGAGAGAGAGAGAGAGAGAGAGAGAGAGAGAGCAAGGAGGTAGGAAACAAGGCCAGAGGAGGAGGCAGTGACCTTTAAACTTTCGCTCTCTCTCCTCCTTCCTTTTTTTATCTCCTTCCCTTCCCTCCTCCTCCCCTTCCCTTCTATCTATCTCTCTTCCACCTCTCCTCTTCCCGTCCTTCTCCTCACTCCTGCCCTTCCCTTCCTTTCTTTCCCCTTCCCTTCTATCTTCTACCTTTCCTCTTCCCTTCCTTCCCTTATCTTCCGCCTTTCCCCTTCCCTTCCCTTCCTTCCTCTCGTCTCTTCCTTCCCTTTCCTTTCCTTTCTTTATCTTTCCTCCCTTTATTTCCCTCCTTTCCTTCAATTCCTTTCCATCCTTCTCCTCCTTTCTAGTTCCTTTCCTTTCCTTTCCTTCCATATCAAATTTTCTGCCTTTTCTTTCATTCTTTCTCTTTTTATCTTCGTCTCTCTCTCTCTCTCTCTCTCTCTCTCTTTAACACGAGCAACACGTCTCTCCCCAAAACGCTCCCTGCACGCCCCGACGAAGCCTTTCTGCTGATTACAAATTCCAGCGTTGCGAGGAAGCTTACTCCCACACACGCTAGGCCGGGTCTGGGTCTTATTATTTCCTTTACCTTATTCTTTTATCCTTCCCTCGTTCTTTGGCTTCTTTTATTTATCATTTGTTTCGCTTTGATGTTATGATAAGTGACGTGGAGTATTATTTTGGATTTCTTTGTTTTTTTATTTCCTTCCTTTTATCCTTTTCATTGTAATTCCCTGTTTTCATTTCCACTTTATTCCATCCTCCTCATTTGTTTCTTTTGGCTCTTTTCATTCTCATTTTTCCTTCTCCCTCTCATTTTATTTTCCCTGTTTCTTCTTTTGCTTTTTATTTTCATTTTTTTTTCCATTTCCTCTTCGGCTTCTTTTCGTTTCCCTTCATTCTTTCTCTCCTCCTTTCGTTGGGACCTTTTCTTTCTTTTCTATTTTCCTTTCCTTCTATTCACTCTAAACACAGCGAAAGAGAGAGAGAAAGAAAACAGTGATAAATACAGGTAAGGAAAGGAGGAGAAGAAGAGAGACAGAAGAGGAGGAGGAGGAGGAGGGTCAAGGGTGTATTGGGAAAAAGAGAAAGAGAGAGAGAGAGGAAGAGGGAGAGGGAGAGAGAGGGATCTATGGGTGAGTGAGAGAGTTGTGAGGGCTGTCGCTGCTCCTTTTGTCATTGTGAGGTGGCGTGTGAAGAGGAGGAGGAGGAGGAGGAGGAGGAGGAGGAGGGGAGAGGGTCAGTGTGTGTGTGCGTGCGTGTGTGTTGGGAAGATGGACTGGGTGAGGCTCCTAAGTCCCTCCTACGCAATCCTCCTCTTCTTCTTCTTCTTCCTCCTCCTCGTCCTCTTCTTCTTCCTCCTCCTCCTCCTCCTCACTCTCTCAGACAACAAACACGAAGAGACACTAGGTAGAGTTAGAGGTCATCCTTCTTCTTCTTCTCTTCCTCCTCCTCCTCCTCCTCCTCTTCACTCTTCATTCACCTGTTTATTTTTTTCTTTCTTCTTCCTTCCTTCCTTCACTCTAACTTCTTTCCCTTCCTTTCTTCCTTCATTTTTTCCTCCTCCTCTCCTTGGGGAAGAAAGGGGAAAGGGGAGGAAAAGAGAACAGGATGAGATGAAGGAGGAAGAAGAAGAAGAGAGGAAAGAAGAAGAGATAATATAGTGAGGAGGAGGAGGAGGAGGAGGAGGAGGAGAGGAAAATAGAAGATGACCTTGATGATAATGAGTGGAGAGAGAGCGAGCGAGGGAGAGAGAGAGAGAGAGAGAGAGAGAGAGAGAGAGAGAGAGAGAGAGAGAGAGAGAGAGAGAGAGAGAGAGAGAGAGAGAGAGAGAGAGAGAGAGAGACCTTGAATCTACATCTGGTTTGTCTCATAAAAATGATAATGTAAAAATGAATGAGAAAAAAAAAAAAGTGAGTCATTTGAATTCATCTTCCGTTCTTTTTCTTCTTCTTCTTCTTCTTCTTCTTCTTCTTCTTCTTCTTCTTCTTCCTCTTCTTCTCACATATTTTCACACGTCTGTCAACACCTAAAATGACATCACGATCTCTCTCTCTCTCTCTCTCTCTCATTTGTTGGCAAGAGCTAATGATGAGAGAGAGAGAGATAGAGAGAGAGAGAGAGAGAGAGAGAGAGAGAGAGAGAGAGAGAGAGAGAAACGCCCACATTATGCCACACACAGATAACGTCCCCCGCCCCTCTCTCTCTCTCTCTCTCTCTCTCTCTCTCTCCAAAATCAACAAAAACAAGGTAAATTTCAATATGTCACTTAATTTTACAAGCTTGGAAAAGGAGAGAAAAAGATTTCCTGTGGCCTCCCTAAGCGGACGTGTCTTGGTTCGGGGTTGATCAACGGGTCTTGCTTTTCGTGTGTTTGGGTGAGGCTTGACATGACCTTAATTATGGATCTTGGTGCTGAGAGGTATGAGGTGGTGTGTGTGTGTGTGTGTGTGTGTGTGTGTGTGAAATGGTTGGTCGTTACTAGTTTTCTTTTTCTCTCCTTCAATTTCTTTCTTCATCTCCCTTCCCCTCGTCTTCCTTTCCTTCTCTTCCTTCGTCTCTCTCTTTTCTCTAGTTTTCCCTCCCATCCCCTTCTGTCTCTTCCCTCATTTCCCCTCTCGTTCCTTTCCTTACTTCCCTTCCTCTCTCTCACTGTCTCTCCTCCCTTCTCTCCCCTTCATCTCCCTTTCCCTTTCTTCGTTTCCTTTCGTTTCTTCCTTTATCACCCCTCCCTTCCCTTCCCTCAATCTCCCGTTCCATCTCTCCACTTCGTTTCCTCTCCCTGTTTCCCCCCCGTCCCTTCCCTGTCTCCTCGTCATAACAGCGGGGAGGTGTTTACTGGGATAACTTAGGCCACCTCCTCCAACCACTAACCCACCCACCCACTTACTCCTTGCCTTCCCGCACTCCCTCATTTCCTCCCTCCTCCTCCCACGATGTTTTCCTCGCCCACATTGCCCCGGTAAAGGTTATAAAAGTTGAGTGATTGCCTGATTTGGTGATGGTGTGGGAGATGAGGTCGGAGGACACGCGGTTATAGATAGATGGATAGATATTGAAGTGGAGTTATGATTCTTGCGTTCTTGATAAGGTGTTTCAAGGTTACTTTATGCTTTACTTTTGCTGTTACACATACTATTAACCCTGATACTACTACTACTACTTCTACTACTACTATTATTATTACTATGAGAGGTAAAGAAGAGGTTGTCAAATGTAAACCCGGCAAAACAAGTCCGTAGAGTTTTCCACAATGAGCTTAACCACCTCCTCCTCCTCCCCTTCCCCTTCCTTCCCCCTTTCCCCCCCCTTCCATAAAGCTATCCTGGTGAGAGACTGAAAGACGGTACGTGTATGTGTGTCTGTATGTGTCTTGTGTGTGTGTGTGTATGTGTGTGTGTGTGTGTGTGTGTGTGTGTGTGTGTGTGTGTGTGTGTGTGTGTGTCCCCTTCCCCTCTTCCTCCTTCCCCTTTCCTTTCCTTCATTCCCCCATTCCCTTCTTCCTTAAACCTATCCCTGGTGAGAGACTGAAAGACTGTACGTGTATGTGTGTGCGTGTATGTGTGCGTGTGTGTGTGGGAGGGGTGAAGGGGAGGGGGGGGAGGGAGGGGTGGAGGCAGTTTAGTGATATGTGACCTTTATGATATGACCTAAATATGAGCGGACTCTCGCCTCCTCGTCGCCGGCGCGGGTCACTACGAGATGAAAAGAAAAAAAAAATGCGCTAGGTAATTAAAGTCTCGTGTGGTCCATATTAGCGAGGGGGGGGGAGGGAGAGGGAGGAAGGTAGGGGTGTTAGGGACGAAGGGAGGAGAAGTAGGGGTGAGGGACGGAGGGAAGGAGTGAGGGGGGTAGGGAAGGAATGGAAGAGGGAAGGGATGGAGGGAAAGAGGGAAGGAGAAGGTGAGCAAGATAGGAGGGAGGGAGGGAGGGAAAGGTGAAGGAATGGAAGGGGGATGGAGGAAGGGAGGGAGTGGTTGAGCGAGGGAGGGCAAAGGGAGGGAAGGGGGGAAGAGGGAAAAGATAGGGGAAAGGAGAGGGTGAGTAAGATAGGAGGGAGGGAGGGAGGGAAGGGCAAAGGAATGGAAGGGAGGTGAGGGGGGGATGGAGGAAGGGAAGGAGTGGTTGAGCGAGGGAGGGCAAAGAGAGGGAGGGAAGGGAGGAGAGAGGGGAAGCGGCAACGGATGACTGATGACCCTGACGACCCCTTCATTCATCACCACAGTAACGAGGGGAGACAGTCAAGGTATATACAGAAGTAGTGCGCTTTGCCTCGATGCTCAGATCCGTCACCCTAAGCCTATTAACTTCAGTATACATATTTTTCAACGCCCGCCACTCTGTTTCTTTCTCTAATTATTGCTTGTGTTAATATGATGTCTTGTCTTACTGAGGGGTGTAGGCAGCGTGGAGCTATGCCTTAGTGCGCAAATCCGGCACACTAGTAAGGAATAGAGAAAACAAAAGCAAGAAAATAAGATAACGAAAAGCAAACAACGAAAGCAAGGAATGAAGATGACACCAACAAACAAACAAACAAAAAATGAAATGAAGAAAACAAAAACAAAAAAGAAGAAGAAAGGAATGACGGAAACAAAAGCAAACAAATAAAGAGGAAATGAATAATAGCAATAACGTAAAAAAGAAAAATATAGAAGAAATGAAAACAACCCAAACAAGAGAGGGAAAAGGGGGATAAACAATGACTTAAAATAAACAAGGGAAAATGGAAACACAAACAAGGGTAAACAAACATAATGGACGAGAAGGAAGAAAAACATTGGGCGAGGCATAAAATGAAGGGGAGGTAAACAACTCTCTCTCTCTCTCTCTCTCTCTCTCTCTCTCTCTCTCTCTCTCTCTCTCTCTCTCTCTCTCGTTGGCACTGTGTAAATACCCTTGAAGAAACGGACGTAGGGTCACATCACCACCACCACCACCACCACCACCACTTTCATCACCACCCCGACGGTTTACTGAGACGTGCACCCCACTGCCAAACATCACACCTCATGACTCACACAAATTACTCACGACGCACACACACGCACACATACACGCACGGGCTGTTTTAATGTGCGTGTAAACAGGGTATTCTAAGCTGTCTTCCGTATACATAGCAACGGAAGTGACTATTTTTATGTACGTTTTTATAGACGCACACCCACACACACACACACACGCGCCTTCCCCACCCACACAAAACAACACCAATAACACCACCACCAACCTATCCACAACACCATCACCACCACCACCACCAGAACAAGCGTGAATGAATGTAGTCTATCAGTCACCTTGAACATTCATAAGCGTGTGGACCTCAGCCATGGGAGAGAGAGGGAAAGAAAGGGAGGGGAAAAAAGGGCGAAGGGAGAAGAAAAAGAAAGTAATGGCGAGAGAAGAGGGAGGAAAGAGGGGAGAAGGGAGAAGGGATAATGTAGGGAGGAAAGAATACATGACCAAGTGAAAAGAAAAGATGAAAGGGAGGAAGATGGAGATATGGAGAAAGGGAGAGAAATAGAGTTAGTAGAAGGGAGAAAAGGCAGAAGACAGAGGTTGAAAGAGAGAGACTTAGAAGAAGGGAGAAAGAAAACAGCAAAACAAAACAAAAGGAGAAATATTAAGATAAACAGGAAGAGATAATAGACAGGAAGAAAGGAACAGACAGCCAACCCTAGGAATGCTAACCCCCACACTTGCACGGCTTCCCGCTACGCCCATCGGTCCCTGTGTCCACCCGGCGGGGTCATCAGGTAACACTAGAGGTCACAGGTAAACAGGTAAACACAGGTGATCTTCCTCCTTAATTACACTCCGTCGCTGAATCTGATTAAGGTGTTTATGGAGGTGAGTGAGATAGAGTTAGATTGTGTTTATTTCCTTGTTTTAATACCTGAGTGATTGGAGGTTGGATAATCAAGGTGAGGTGATGACAAAGGTGAGCATCCAGGTGTGTTAATAGGTGACTGCTGCCATTACTGAATACGATTAAAGATAAACTGATTATTTCCTTGTTTTAATATCTATATGCTTGAAGGTTAGACAATAAAGGCAAGGTAAAGTAAGGTAAGGTACTGGACAGGTGTGTGGGGTTGTGTAATTACTGACTGACACGGAGTATGATTAGAACGGTTTATAGAGGTGAGGGAGATAGTGTTTTATTGTTCATTATTTTTTTTTCTTTTTTACAGCTAAGGAGACAGTTCAAGGGCGTAAAGAAAAATATATATAAAAAAAGCCCGCTACTCACTGCTCCTGAACAGATATCAAAGGAGTGTCCAAAAGAGAGGTCAACTTCGGGAGGAGAATACCTGTGTGATTGAGGGTGAGATCATTAAGGTAAGGTAAGGTAAGGTGACTGAGCAGGTGACAAATTACCGGCCGTCACTGAATACCATTAAGCGAGAGGTGGTTTGATTCCGTGTTCTGATACCTGTGTACTCGAAGGTGCTGATGAAGGTGACGTAAGGTGACTCGACAGGTGAGCTAATGGTTGGGAAATTACTGATGGCCACTGAATAAGATTAGATATAGATCGTTAATTTCCGTGTCTTCATAATACCTGTGTACTCGGTGTTAATTAAGCATAGGTAAGGTGATCAGACGGGTGTGTACTAACAGGTAAGGGGAGGTGAGTCAAGCCACGGGTGCCGGATCTTCTGCACCACGCCCACCGCCCACTGCAGGAGGTTCTTCACACCCAGCCCTCCCTCCTGCTCGCCCACGCCCTCCCCTTCATCCTTCTCGTGCGGGGCCGTGAGGTGGTGGCCGTGACGGTTCGGGGAGCTGCACGCATTGTTCCTGCTGGTGCGTCTACTGCTGGAGCGCCTACTGCCCGCCCTGCTGATGGTGAGGCGGGAGAGTATGGACACCGCCCGCCCCCCAGTGCCGCCCCCCGCTCCTACAGGCTCCGGGGTGCTGCGGGGCGGGGTGGTGATGCCCCCGGACAGCCGCATAACCACGGTCGCCACCACTCCGTCAGCGTTATGATCACCACGGAATTGTCACCACTATCAGCTCACCATGCCCTCCATCCTGCTCATAGACGGAGCCACGGGGGTTAAGGATGCTCAGGTGCTACATCCCGGGGTACACTGTGGCTTTTAGGGGACTCTCACACTCTCCTTCGGGTTGTTTGAGTCCTCCTGAAGATGCTGGAGACAATACCTCAGGTCCTCTCCAGATAACGCACAAACACACACACACACGAGCTCCACACACGTGACTGGCGCTTCGGTAGTCTTGCGAACTCTCAGGTATGGACGCACGCACACGCACTCTACCGCACACGCACCCACGCACGAACACGAACGGCGGAGAGTGCGGGTTTTAACGAAGGAGAGAGCCGCTGAAGGAGAGCCTGGCACGAGGGCACGAGAGTTACTGGCCGCCTGCCCTATGCCCCGTGCCACCTGCTGCTCCCCCCCGCCCCCTCCTGGCCCACCTTCCCTTCTCCTTCTCCCACCTGTTCCCCCATCTAAAGCCCCCGACCCCTGCCCTTAACACGAGTCCCCCCCACCCCTCTTTTTGCATATCCCTCTTCTTCTTTCTCTTCTTCCCTTCTACGCCTGTCTTATCTCCTTCCCTCATTCTCTTATTCTATCTATTTCTCTTCTTTTTCTCCTCCTCCTTCCTTATTCTTCTCTTCAAAACTCGCTAACTAATGTATCTTTTTTTCTTTCTCTAATTTATATCGTTGCCCCTTCGTCTCCCTTCCTTTCTCTACTCTCCCTTCCCTCCCTTCTCCCTATCTCTCTCATCTTCTCTTTTTTTCCCTTCCTCCACGCCCTACACTTTATTTTTCTTGTTTCCTTTTCTTTTCTCCTCTTCACTGTATCCTTTCTCCTTTCCCTCTTCTCTCCTCTCCTCCACTTCTTTATTTTTCCTCTTTCCTCTCTTTTTCTTATTCATGCATTCCTTTTCCTCTCCTCTCTTCCCATTCCTACTGTTCCTCTCTCTTTCCTTTCTTTCTTATTTCTTCTTTTCCTTCCATTTTCTCTCATTTATACTTTCCCTTTCATCTTCTCCCATTTATACTTTTCCTCTCCTTTTCCTCTCCTCCTCATTCTTATTTCTCCTTTCCCTCCCATCTTCTCCCATTCATACTTTTCCTCTCCCTTTCACTTCCTCCCATTCTTATCAGTTATCACCTTCCTCTACCCCATCACCTCCCCACCCCTCCCCCATCATCCCAGCCCTTCAATCCGGTTCCATTCCCTACGCAACCCTCCATCCACCTCTACCTTCCTCCCCACCCATCCCGCCGGCCGCTAGCACAAAGCACTTTCTACTACAACAGGTGACCTTCAACCCGACACAGGTAAGCCGCCCGATCACACCTTGCAACATCATCGTCATCATCATCACTTTTATTTTTATTATTGATTTTGTTACAACAGTATTATTATTATTATTATTATTATTATTATTATTATTATTATTATTATTATTATTATTATTATTATTATTGAATTAAAAAAGATCATTCATTCATTTCTCATCTCAGTGTTGTCAATAATAAAAGAGCGAGAGCGAGAGCGAGAGAGAGAGAGAGAGAGAGAGAGAGAGAGAGGGAGGGAGAAAGGGAGGGAAGGGAGAGAGACTGCCAGCAACCTCTCCCTGCTACGTCAGACTCCCTTATAATTAGCCTTCCAAAACAATATGGCGAGGAGGAGGAGGAGGAGGAGGATAGAGGTGACGAATACGACGAAAACGGAGGCAATAAAGAGGAGGAAGAAAGGAAGAGAGAATAAACAGAAGATAACAAAGGAAAATTAAAAGGGAATTAATTATAGACATTAGGAGGAGGAGGAGGAGGAGGAGAGGGGGGACCGGAAGAGGGAGAGAAGTAGGGTAAGGGAAGAGGAAAGGAGAGAAGAGAAAGGAGGAAAAAATGGAGGAAATGGAGGTGAAATCTTACCTTCCTAATTAGAGAGAGAGAGAGAGAGAGAGAGAGAGAGAGAGAGAGAGAGAAATAGTTGAACTTGAATGACTTTGTACAACTGATGACGATGGAGAGAGAAAGAGAGAGAGGGAGAGAGAAGAGACAGAAGAAGGAGGGAGAGAGAGAGGAAGGGAGGGAGGGAGGTACAAAATTAGGCAAAGATGACTAAGAGGATGCTGGAGGAAAATGGGAGGAAAAAATGGCAGAAGGGGAGGAAAGGGGTTGGAGGAAAAAAAATGATTGATGGAGAGAAAGATAAAGGAGGAGGAGAGAGAAAGGAAGAAAAGAAGGGAATAGGAATAACTCAAATAAAATATAACGATTGAACACACACACACACACAGAGAGAGAGAGAGAGAGAGAGAGAAGGGTAAAGTCATTAACCTAGGACCGGAGAGAGTAGAAAGACAAAAAAGAGGAGGAGGAGGAGGAGGAGGAGGAGGAGGAGAAGGAGGAGGAGGAAGTAGGTAGGTGTCGGAGGAAAAGTTGGAGAAGAGGGAATTTGGAGGTGGAGAGGAATTAAGAGTGATGGAGAGGAATGAAGGAGGAGGAGGAGGAGGAGGAGGAGGAGGAGGCTAAGAGCGAGGAAAGGGAAGGAGAGTGAAGGAGAGGTGGATAAGGAGATGAGAAGGAGGGAAGGAGAGAAAAGGAGAACAAAAAATGTGTGGAGGGAAGGAGGAGGAGGAGGAGGAAAGAATGGAGACAGAGAGAGAAAGGGAAGAATAGGCAAAGATGGATAGGAAGGGAGGAGGAGGAGGAGGAAGAGGAGGGAAGAAGATGGAGGGTGACTTTAAACTCGTGCCAAAGGGGGAGGGAGGGGGAAGAAGGGGGTGGTTAGTGACATATAGGGAAGGGATAAGAGTGAAGGGAAGGGAACGGAAGGCAAGGGAAGGGAAGGGAAGGGTAGGGAAGGGAAGGGGAGGATGTGGGTGTAAGGTGGGGAGGGGAGGGGGGAGAAGGGGAAGTGAACACGTGACCAGAGGGTGAACGTGAGGATAGGCGAGTGTGTGTGTGTGTGTGTGTGTGTGTGTGTGTGTGTGTGTGTGTGTGAGTAATGACATAGTACTTATAAATAGCGTAATTAGTAAAGCGAAAAGATGTCAGGAAATCATTTTAAGGGTTTAGGAAATTGCTATAAGGGATTGGATTCCCCTTCGTGGTTTAAGTGGGAATACAATAACATAAGAAGGGAGAATATAACACTACGAAGATACAAAGGTTTAGGAATGCATTAAAAATATTTCGATTCTTCTACGTGGGATTTCTTGCGTCACGTGATCCTCCTCCTACTCCTCCTCCTCCGCCTCCTCCCCGACCTGTTCAAATGTTTATAAATGCCACGCCGAGACTGACTGGTACGAGTGCTTCTGTTTATGTGCTGACGTCACGGAGGCTGAGAATAGGAACTTGCCGAATATATATAATGTTCATCTTGCCTCCTCGCTAAATTCATAATCTCCATCTACTTCCTTATCTATGTCCAGGTGTGGAATTAATTAACCTCCATCGTCACCATCATCTTCATCATTTTATCTTGTTCATCTTCTTATTGTTCTTTTCCTTGTTCGTCTTGTTCATATTAGTCTGTTTATTTACTGTTCTTCTTTCTAATATTTCTTTTCCCTATTATTATTATACTTCTTTTCTCCTTCTAATTCAAATTCTTCTTGTTTTTGTTCCTCTTGTTCTTCTTAATGCTCTCTTTTTATCACTGTCTTATTTGCATTGCTCCTATTTTTTATAACTTTTTCTCCAATTACTACATCTTCTTTCCCCCTTCCCCTTCTCCCTCTTCATCCGTCTTCTCCATCACCAGCTTCCCCCTGCAGGAGTCGACAGGGTTGGGGGTTACTCTGAAGGGTGCCTGGCTACCTTCACGCCCTGTCACCCGTTTCCGTGGGTGGCTGTGTCCTTCCCCTAAAGCGAGGCCTTAGCACTCAAGCATCAAGATCGTCTCCCCGCCATGATGCTGCCCTTTTTGCGTCCCATTAATGATAAAGGGCGCGAGGGGAAGATATGGCCTTCAGATTATTCTCCTCCCCTTCTGAGGCTCCAAAATCTAGGACAGCTGCCTCGTTTGTCTTTATTACTGCTCACCTTTGTCACCTCAATCCCTGTCCTTGCTGTCTTACCTGTCTCGTGATTAACGCCTCTTTTTCGCATTCCTTTCCTTATCACTAAATCATATTACCTTTTCTTACTTATTCTTTTTTTTTATAGCTGCGTTCTCATTAACCCCAAAGCTTACCTAATCTAGCCTATCTTAACCTAGCCTACTCTACCCTACCAACTGACCTATCCTATCATAAACTAACTTAACCTGACCTAGCCAAGCCTAACCTAACCTTACCCAACCTTACCTAGCCTTACCTGATCTAACCTAACTTAACTTGACCTAACCTTACCTAGCCTAGCCTAATATAACCTAACTTTACCTGACCTATCAAGCCTAACCTAACCTAACCTTACCTAGCCTTACCTTATATGACCTGACCTAACCTAACCTACTCTGACCTACCCTTACCTAACCTAACTAAGCTTAAAGACCCAGAAAGTGTACGATAAAAAGGTGAGAAAGATGGAGTAGAATAATAATAAGAGGAAGCAGAATACAGCAGAATAGCAAAATGTGTAGAATAGTGAATACTGAAGAACAGAAGATTGAATAGAAGAGTGAGAAGAACCGGGCATGTTTTAAAGTCTTCCTTGATGCTGACTGGCTGCCTCCTCCTCCTCCTCCTCCTCCTCCTCCTCCTCCTCCTCCTCCTCCTCGTGCTATGAATGAATGAATGGCTGAAGGAATGAATGGATGTCTTGTGGGCCGAGGCACTTCACGAGAGGGTCTGGAGAGTGTAAACAGAAGGTGGTGTGCGGGGCAGCTTATGTTGTTGTTGTTGTTGGTGGTGGTGGTGGTGGTGTTGGTGTTGGTGGTGGTGACGGTGGTGGTGGCGCCCGAGGTGATGATTTTTGGGTAAGGTAAGACATAACATCACACATCATCCTTCCTCTTCCTCTTCCTCTTCTTCTTCTTCTTCTTCTTCTTCTTCTTCTTCTTCTTCCTCCTCCTCCTCCCCTTCTTCACACTTTCTTCCTTATTGTTCACCATTACTCATCCTTCCTCTCTCTCTCTCTCTCTCTCTCTCTCTCTCTCTCTCTCTCTAATCCTTACTTTCCTCCCTCTCTCCCTCTTTTCCTTCCATTCCTACCTGTCTATCTTCTCTCTCTCTCTCTCTCTCTCTCTCTCTCTCTCTCTCTCTCTCTCTCTAATCCTTACTTTCCTCCCTCTCTCTCTCTCTCTCTCTCTCTCTCTCTCTCTCTCTCTCTCTCTCTCTCTCTCTCTCTCTCTCTCTCTCTCTCTCTCTCTCTCTTTCACCAATATGGCCGCCATGTATGTGTCACGAGACCGAATCACGTCATTAATCTCTCTCTCTCTCTCTCTCTCTCTCTCTCTCTCTCTCTCTCTCTCTCTCTCTCTCTCTCTCTCTCTCTCTCTCTCTCTCTCATAAAGGTTGAGGCAATCGTATTTTTATTAAACTCGCGACCTTTAGGAGAATTACACACGGACTCAGACAGGGATGGAATATTACGAGAGAGAGAGATAAAAGATCTCTCTCTCTCTCTCTCTCTCTCTCTCTCTCTCTCTCTCTCTCTCTCTCTCTCTCTCTCTCTCTCTGTACCACCTTTTCTTCCCTATATTCTTTCCTCCTTCCTCTAATTTTCTCTCTCTCTCTCTCTCTCTCTCTCTCTCTCTCTCTCTCTCTCTCTCTCTCTCTCTCTCTCTCTCTCTCTCTCTCTCTCTCTCTCTCTCTCTCTCTCTCTCTCTCTCTCTCTCTCAGGTGTGACAGGTTATTTGTTCAGCGGTCCCGCACACCTGTCAACCCCCTGTCACACCTACACCCCGTCGCTGTCAGGTAACTTCCACACACCTGTACAGACACCCCTTACACCCCCTCACCTCCTCTTCTTCCACCCACACCTTCCACACCTCCGCCTCATCTTTTTCATTATTTTTTCACTTCCAGTTTTTCAGTAGTTCAATTTTCTGTTCCTATTTCTTTTCTTCTTCATCCACTACTAATATTTTCTTTTTCTTCACTCATAATCTTTCATAATTCTGTCTTTTTTATGTGTTTTCTTCCTTTTATTCACTATTCAGGTCTACATCTACGTCTTGCTATTCATTTTCCACTTGAACTTGAACTCTTTCAAGAGGAGGGTATCAGGACATCTCTCCTCCCGTATCAGATCTTGCTTTCGGCCACCTCTTTTGTTTCTTTTTTAGGAGCAGCGAGTAGCGGGCTTTTTTTTTTATTATTGTTTTCTTTTTTGTGTGCCCTTCAGCTGCCTCCTTTGTTGTAAAAAAAAAAAAAATACTTCGTCTTTCTCTGCTTACTTAATCTTCATTCCTTTATTTCTCCTCTTCTTTTTTCTTTCCTATTTACATCTTCACATTTTTTTTTTCCTTTTTCCTCGCTTCTCTTTACACTTCCCTCTTTCTCCCTAGCTTTTAGCTCCCCTAGCTCTCTCTCTCCCTCTATTACCTCCATTATTATCATCATCTCCCCCTCCTCTCTTTCCTTCCTTCCCTGAACTTCACATCTACATCTACACTCAACTTTCCATTCTTAGCTGCAATCTTTTCTATCCCTCCCTCTATCCACATCATCATCTCCCCCTCCTTCCTTTCCCACCACTTCCAGATTCACACACACACACTCACACAATCCATTTCACTACCAACAATGCCACCCTTCCTTCTCTCCCTTCCATCACCACCACAACTTCAACTCTCTACAACGCACATACACACATATACACGCCTCTTAATCCATCCTGACGCCCTAAGAACCGCTCCACCTACCCAGCACCCACTAACCCCCTCCTACTTAAGCCACCCACGCCCCAAGGTGGATAAACGGGCCTGACATCTTGGAACGCAGGGAGATGAGGGAAAGGCGAACGAGATCACTGAACCGCTTGTGGGGCGAAGGGTTGATTGAACAGGTGATGGCGAGGGAGAATAAGATTAACATAAGAATAGATATAGGTGATAGGTAGAGTTGAGAAAAGTACAGGTGAGAATTGATTACAGGTAGCCAGGTGTAGGAGATGGAGGATACGAAGGTTGATTTAGGAAGCGATAGGCAGGTTAATGAGGGAATATAAAGATTTATAGGTGTTGTTTCGAGTTTATGGGGTAGTTTATTTAAGGAAGCATTGGTGAGAATTGATTACAGGGAGGCCAGGTGTTGGAGATTGAGACTACGAGCGTTGGTTTAGGAAGGTAAATTACGTTCTATATGAGAAAATACACTGAAGATTTTATAGATGTTGTGTATGGTTTAAATAATTGATTAGTTTACGTAGAGGTTTTATATATATAGATCAGAAACAGGTATTGATATTTTAGTGTTTTTAAATGATGTAAGTGAACTCAATATGAAGGTTGGTGTAGTAAGGGATAAAATAATGATAAAAATAATGAAATCGGGTTGATAAATGAGAACGAGAGAGAGAGTGACAGTAGGCAAGATATGGAACGCTAAGTATTTCGGTCAGTGATAACACACACACACACACACACACACACACACACACACACACACACACACACACACACACAGGCAGACAAGCACGGCGCAGTAAGGCAACACACACACACACACACACACACACACACACACACACACACACACACACACACACACATACTTGGCAATGAGCGAAGGGCAGAATTAAATAAAGTCTCTCTGAATGTGTCTCCAGATTATACTATTAACAAATTGCCAAAACGTTTCCCGGAATACTAAATCATCGCTAAATTTACTTAACGCTAAGGACACGAGACTTCTGAAGCAACAGCAGCGAAGGTTAGTCACCGGGAAGTTTTTTTTCCCTCTTCTTCTTCTTCTTATTATTATTGTTATTATTATTATTATTATTATTATTATTATTATCCTTCTTCTTCTTCTTCTTTTTCCTTTTTCTTCTTTTTCTAACGCAACAACATGGAAGATCATACACTGTTTTCTTCTTCTTCTTCTTCTCCTTCTTCCTATTATTATTATCATTCTTCTTCTTCTTCTTCTTCTTCTTCTTTACTTACAATCGTTCATAATTCCGTCTTTATTTATAGCTTTGTTTTCTTCCTCTCTTCCTTGACTTTCCGCATCTTCATCTTTCCACCCACCCACCTCTCACATCAAACACACAAACACACACACACACAATCCCCCCCCCCCTACACACACCCACACACACAAACACACACGCACTAACTAACTTCCAAAATGTCAGAGAGTAAGATAAGACAAACCAAAACAAAGCAAGACAAACAACCAAGCAAGAGTATGTATCCTAATCCACTCCCAACACAAAAATAATAATGAGTTTAAAGAGACATGAAACGCAATAGAGAGATCAGCCAACCCAACAGCATTTACGACCAGCCTCTCATCCATTATTCACGAACACGCCCTGAAATAACCTCCACTATTTAATTTACGTAACCAAGAGCAGGAGGAGGAGGAGGAGGAGAAGCTCAAGTCCCATTAGGCAACCGGAAAACTTAATACATCCTACTCAAACCCACCTCATGTAGAATTAAACACTCCTTCATCTCTATTATTATTTTCATCCCTTTTCTCCTTCTCTCCTTCCCTCCATTTCTGTCTCTCTCCTTTCTTCCCTACTTCCCTCTTCCCTTCTCTTCATTATTCATATTCTTTTCTCCCTCTCTCTCCACCCTTCTTACCTACCTACCTTATCTCTCTCTCTCTCTCTCTCTCTCTCTCTCTCTCTCTCTCTCTCTCTCTCTCTCTCTCTCTCTCTCTCTCTCTCTCTCTCTTCTTCTTTCCCAAGCTCTCTCTCTCTCTCTCTCTCTCTCTCTCTCTCTCTCTCTCTCTCTCTCTCTCTCTCTCTCTCTCTCTCTCTCTCTCTCTCCATTATTCACAACCTTTTCTCCCTTTCTCCCTCCTTTCCTTTACTCCCTATCTCTCTATCTTCTTCCTGTCTTCAAAACGTCCCCCTTATACGTGCCACAAGAGAGAGAGGGTGGGGGGGGTAAGGTGAGGGGTGAGAGTGTTATCACCACCTGGGATTAAGGGAAGGGCAGGTAAGGCAGGTGAAGTGGAGTGTTTTCCAAGTATTTCAAGGCTCAAATATGTCTTCCTTATCGTCTATATCTTGTTTTTATTGATACAAGTGTGAGTATTTTGGTGTCGGGGTTGGTGTGACGCAGAGGAAGAGAGAGAGAGGATGAGAGAGTGTGAGAGAGAGGGGGGGGAGTCTGGCAGCATACGAGGCCACCTAGGGATTGAAAAAAAACACAGACACACACTCATTAGAAGGAGGAGGAATGTGATGTGTGAGGTGTGTGTGTGTGTGTGTGTGTGTGTGTGTGTGTGTGTGTGTGTGTGTGTGTGTGTGCGCGCTGGTGCTACAACGACGAAACAAAACGAAGAAATGAAGAAAAAGAAGAAAACTACTATTTGAAT
Source organism: Eriocheir sinensis (assembly GCF_024679095.1). Lineage (NCBI taxonomy): Eukaryota > Metazoa > Arthropoda > Malacostraca > Decapoda > Varunidae > Eriocheir > Eriocheir sinensis. Next base: position 21,890,284 of record NC_066521.1, on the reverse strand, counting down.
AACTATGAAAAACTACTACTACTACTACTACTACTACTACCTCCACAACCACCTCCACCACACAACAGGGCAACAAGACAATACCCCAAAATTTGGCCCACACCCAACCCCACCCCTCACCACCACCACCACTGCATCGTCACTCCCCTCCACACCTCCATCCCCTCACTACTCTCTCCTCCCCTTCTCTACCTCCTCCTCCTCCTCCTCTTCCTCTCCAAGTGCAAGGTCGAACCGCGGGCCACCCAAAAAAGCATCAACCAGTGTGCCAGTCAACCCCAGTCAACCTTCTTCCAAAATAATCATTAGTGTATAAATAAATATGGTGGTGGTGGTGGTGATGGTGTAGATAATGGTGGTGATGGTGGAGATAATGGTGGTGATGGTGGAGATAATGTGGTATGGTGGCGGTGGTGACAGCAGTGATGGTGGTGGTGGTGGAGGTAGTGGTGGTGGTGATGGTGGTGGTGACATTGGTGATGGTTCTATAAAAAGGTGATGTAAGGGTAAGGACAGTGGTGGTGATGGTGGTGTTAATGGAGTGACGGTGGTGGTGGTGGTGATGATGATGGTGGTGGTGTTTGTCCTCTCATCACCACTTAAATCACCATCAGGACGGCCTCTCTCTCTCTCTCTCTCTCTCTCTCTCTCTCTCTCTCTCTCTCTCTCTCTCTCTCTCTCTCTCTCTCTCTCTCTCTCTCTTTCTCTCACGTCACTCGCTAGTTGGAGATGCCACGCCCTGTCCGCGAGAGAGAGAAAGCATACCACATCCCTTCCTAGTGAGTAACATTCCTCCATCAGACTCTCTCTCTCTCTCTCTCTCTCTCTCTCTCTCTCTCTCTCTCTCTCTCTCTCTCTCTCTCTCTCTCTCTCTCTTAGGGCACTCCTCCTCTTCTTCCCCCTCCTCCTCCTCCTCTCTCCTGCTCTCATAACACTAAACCTGCCGTGCTGTTCTGACTCCCTCCGCCTCCTCCTCCTCCTCCTCCTCTTCCTTAGCTCATCGCTGCAGCACAACCCTCGCTCCCCTAGACGCCACCGACCCATCATCGCCAAACCGCTTTCATAACCTGCCTCAATATCACATCCTACGTCGATATCACAGGCTCATGAACACCCTACCCACCCACCCATGGCCCTCACCTCCCCCCTCACTCATGTACATCTCCCCTTGATACGTGGTTGGGGAGAAAATGGGGAATTCGAAAAGGTGTGGCATGGGTATCGTCGCTTTTCCTCTCAAGATCAAGTACTACTCTTGGACGGTGTTAAAATCCATGGGTTTTGAGCGCCGCGTTTCAGTACCTCAAGTCAAGGCTTTGGGGGGGAGTCGCTGCTGTGTGGGGGGGGAAAGGGGGCGTGTCCGCGGGGAGATGAGCTTCAGTGAGGTCGACTTTAACGGGGAAAAATCGAAGCGAGCATCAGCAACAGTGCGGGCAAGGCAAGGCTGGCTGTGTGGCTGGCCGGTTGCTGCTCCTCGCCTCTCGCTCGCTCTCTCCTGCATCACTCTCCCGCCTCTATGCCTGACTAGCTAGGTGGAGATGCTAACGCTCAACGTAGCCCCGAAGAGAGAGTTCGAGAGAGAGAAGAGAGTGAGTGAGGTGGGTATTACGATGCTAGACTCCTTTCTCCTTCCTCTTGCTCCCTCCCGCCTCTCTCTCGACCGCCTGCCTGCCTGACTGACTAGCTGGGCGGTGATGTTTCTGCTCAACGTAGCCCCAAAGAGAGAGTTCAAGAGAGAGCGAGGGGGAGGTATTTTGATGCAACACCCCTTCCTTCCCCTTCCTCTTTATCTATCTATCTATCCTTTTCTTCATAAACACAAACTTACTCATTTTCTTCACTTTAATATAACCTACACTGCTTCTCCCTCCTCTCTATATATCTTTCTCTTCATTTAAAACCAAACTGGACTGCCATTTCCTTAACTTATTACTCGCTAAAGTAGAAATAGGAATGCAAAGTCTTGGCGGCCATTTGGTTTGAGGTGTCACTTAGGTTCAAGGACAGAGCACCACCTAGTTTGGACCATAGCATCTGTGTGGTCTGAATATCTATGTAAATCTTGAATACAAACACATAAACGGACTTAACCATGAACCTACACACCACTAGAACCTTCCCCTCACCCCACCCACACACACGAATCTATCCCCATCAAAACCTCTCCCTTTTTCCCTCCTTTCCTTCACTCCCTGTCTCTCTATCTAAGGACACGAGACTCCTGAAGCAACAGCAGCGAAGATTAGTAACCAGTATTCTCTTTTTCCTCTTCTTCTTCTTCTTCTTCTTCTTCTTCTTCTTCTTCTTCTTCTTCTTCTTCTTCTTCTTCATCTTCTTCTAGTAACCTAACATCAACTCCCGCCACGTCTGATGCATAGAGGAAGTCAAGGAACGCTCTTCAAATGGCTTTCCAATGAGCAAACCGCCGCCACACCAACACGCCCTTCTTGCTTACGTCACAGAAGCATCATCGTCTCCCGCCTCTTTAAAGATTGGCCCTGAGTTTGTTTATTATTAAAGGTTGTTATCATAGCTCCCCGTCGCTTTAAGGAATGTGGTCCGTCTATGTTTATTATTGAATGATCTTAAAGTATGAATTTAAGCTCAGTGTTATGGGGTCGTATTCTCAGAAACTTCCGCCTCTAACCTCAGCTATTTCTAAACGCCAAAAAGGTCATCAGTTTGGTTCTAATGTGCTTTTCTTAGGTTCATTGTACAGAAGAAGGGTTAGATTACCACCTGGGCCATAAAACTATCCCTGGATATGCCCACAACTCCTACGAAAGCCTTGTCACTAGTGCTTTTTAGGTTCATGGTGCAGAAGAAGGGTTAGATTACCACCTGGGCCATTAAACTACCCCTGGAAATGCCCACAACTCCTACGAAAGCCTTGTCACTAGTGCTTTTTAGGTTCATGGTGCAGAAGAAGGGTTAGATTACCACCTGGGTCATAAAACTACCCCTGGAAATACCCATAACTCCTACGAAAGCCTAACCATCAGTGTTTTTAGGTTCATGGTGCAAAAGAAGGGTTAAACTACCACCAGGGTCATAAAACTACCCCTGGAAATGCCCACAAGTCCTTCGAAAGCCTTGTCACCAGTGCTTTTTATGTTCATGGTACAGAAGGGTTACACTACCGCCAGGGCCATAAAACTACCCCCTATGGAAATACCCTAACCATCAGTGTTTTTAGGTTCATGGTGCAGAAGAAGGGTTCCACTACCACCAGGGCCATAAAACTACCCCTGGAAATCCCCATTACTCCTACGAGAGCCTTGTCAACAGTGCTTTTTAGGTTCTTGATACAGAAGGGTTACACTACCGCCAGGGTCATAAGACTACCCCCTATGGAAATACCCACAACTCCTATGAAAGCCTTGTTAAATATGTGTGCATGGCCGTCGAAATGCTTAAGGATATGACCCTTGAGTTTCTAGTATCTTAAAGAAGTATATAGTCCCTGAGTATGTCTATTAAGGGATGGTCTTATTGTAGTTTCCTGTTGATATGTCTCTTTGCTTTTTAATTTACTAACAAACCTAAGACTGTTGACGATTTCCCTTGTATTTTAACGAGTATATAAACCTTGAGTGTGTGTATCAAAGGACGCTGTTATTGTAATGTTCTTTGTTGGTATTCTATCGCTTGTTTTCAATCGACGTGGAAACCTGTGGGCGTGTGTTGTCTATTTCCGTCCTGTAATTCAAAGTCTATTTTTGGTTTTATAGTAAATGTTGTTTTCCCACCGGGTTATTTATAGATCTTCTCCGTGGAATTGGCTCTAAATTTAACTCGTTTTATGTGGATTTAAATTTAAATGTTATGAGATTCGTAAAAAGGAAAGCTTGTTGAACCGAGCGCGTTTTTAAAATATTTTCCATACTTTATCTTTTTTTTTTTACATTACTCGGAATTTTGTGTCGCTCTAACCAAGACGCGCGCGCGCACACACACACACACACACACACACACACACACACACACACACACACACACACACAGTCCCTCCCCTCTACTCCACACTACACTGATCCACATAACAGCCCAACCCTAGCTAGCCATATCACTCCACACTATACCAAGCCCCACCCAGCCACGCCACATCACAGTGTCACATCACCTAGCTTATTGACTGACTGACTGACTGACTGACGATGACGATCTGCTTCTAGTCCCCCTTCGCTACAGTTAAATGGACCCCTTAACCTTCCTCCCTTTCGGTGTCTTCGTTTTCTCTTGCTCCTTCTTATCTATATAGTCCCTTATCAGTACCTAGAGAGTCGATCCCCTACACCCTTCCCTCTCCGTTTTGCCCTTTAGTCTTCCCTCGTGCCCCTCCCATCATGCTTACCCTTAATCGACCTTCTGTAGCCCCTCTCTCCCCCTATATCACCTCGCCCCACCCTGTCACTCCCTCCTCGAACTCCTATACCACTCTGTCTTACCATATCACTCCCCCACCCTCCTGTACCACTCCCTCCCTTCCCATGCCACCCTGCCTCGCCCTGTTACACATTACCCCCTCCCATTCTATATACTACCCTTCCCCACCCTGTCACTCCTCTCACTTCTCTTCTCTTCTCTTCCTCCCCCCTTTCCGGTCGGCCCCGCGCGGTCAGGATTACTGAACTAAATACTACACGTGCCGTCGCGAGGTTGTGCCAGAAACGTTGTCGGTGATGGTGACGAAGACGTTGGCCCCCCACACACACACACACACACACACACACACACACACACACACACACACACACACACACACATCTCATTAGTCAAGATTCTCGTGTGCTCCGTTGCCGCTACCGCCCACCTGTTGTGTGTACCTTGCTCTCCGTACACACACACACACACACACACACACACACACACACACACACACACACACACAGTAGCAGCATCGCCGTCTATTCATTCCTCAACTAAACCGGTTCCCAAACACTTTTTTCTCCTTACCTTCCAATCAATTATTCAGAGGTTGAATGTACTTTTTTACACACACACACACACACACACACACACACACACACACACACACACACACACACACACACACACACACACACACACACACGGGTGCCAAATACGTATCACAGAAAACGGAGTGTGGTTGAGGAGCACGAGTGTCTTCAAGGGGAAACTAAAACCTCTGAAAATAAACCATTCCTTGCTTTTCATATTTTTCATTCCATTTTTTTTTACCTTCTATTTCTTCTTCTTCCTCTCCTTTTTCTTCTTCTTCTCCTCCTTCTTCTTGCCACTACCTCCCCTCTTCGTATCTCTCTCTCCTCCTTCCTCTTTCTATCTCTTATTTTTTTTCTTATTTGTACGTTTTCCTCTTCTATTTCTTCCTTCTTCCTCCTCTTCCTCCCACTACCTTCCCTCTTCTCCCTCTTTCCTCCCTTCTCTTCCTCCACCTCCTGTCATTATCTCCTCTTCCCCTCTCTCTTCCCTTCTTCCTCCGTCCCTTTCTGCCTTCTCTTCCTCCACCTCCTGTCATTATCTCCTCTTCTCCTCTCTCTTCCCTTCTTCCTCCGTCCCTTTCTCCCGTCTCTTCCTCCACCTCCTGTCATTATCTCTTCTCCTCTCTCTTCCCTTCTTCCTCCGTCCCTTTCTCCCTTCTCTTCCTCCTCCACCTCCTTTCATTATCTCCTCTTCTCCTCTCTCTTCCCCTCTTCCTCCGTCCCTTTCTCCCTTCTCTTCCTCCACCTCCTTTCATTATCTCCTCTTCTCCTCTCTCTTCCCTTCTTCCTCCGTCCCTTTCTCCCTTCTCTTCCTCCTCCACCTCCTTTCATTATCTCCTCTTCTCCTCTCTCTTCCCTTCTTCCTCCGTCCCTTTCTGCCAGCTCTCAACTATTTCAATGCAGCAGAATATAACGTTATTGATAAACTAATCTATGACCAGTAACCAGTAGTAGTAGCAGTAGTAGTAGTAGTAGTAGTAGTAGTAGTGATAGTTGTAGTGTTGTTAGGAGAATGGTGATGAGAGCAAGGGAGGTGTTGGTGATGATGGTGGTGAAGGTGGTGGTGGTGGTGATGGTGATGGAGGTGGTGGTGATGGTGGTGATGGAGGTGGTGGTGGTGATGGTGGTGGTGATGGAGGTGGTGGTGATGGAGGTGGTGGTAGAACAGTTCACCTTTAACGTTCCTCTCCTTGACTTCAACATAAAGCCCTTCGTCAGACCACAAGCACCACCTCCTCCTCCTCCTCCTTCTCTCCTCCTCCTCCTCCTCCTCCTCCTCCTCCTCCTCCTCCTCTTCCTCCTAATTACCTGTCCTTCCTCCTGCTCTTCATGATTTCCACCTTTCTTAAATTAGCAACGTAGTGAAGGTAAGATAATAGGTCTCTCTCTCTCTCTCTCTCTCTCTCTCTCTCTCTCTCTCTCTCTCTCTCTCTCTCTTGAACTTTCCTCCACCTCTAATCGAGTCCTAAGCTCAATTTGCGGGCTTGTTTATACCGGCATTCTCTCTCTCTCTCTCTCTCTCTCTCTCTCTCTCTCTCTCTCTCTCTCTCTCTCTCTCTCTCTCACACACACACACACACACACACACACACTATGCCCTCAATCCATGCCTCCTCCTGAAGAAAGAGAAGAAGGAGAAGGAGGAGAAGAAGGAGGAATAGGAGGAGGAGGAGGAGGAGGAGGAGGAAGGGAGGAGGAGGCTGCTGCAGGCTTACTCGTTCAGGACGTCACGAGGAAAATCTTTAAAGTGTCGACGGAACCAACACAGCAAGGAAGGGAAGGGAAGGGAAGGGAAGCGAGGGGAAGGGAAGGGAAGGGAAGGGAACGGAAGAGAAGGGAAGGGAAGGGACGGCAAGGACTGGATCAAAAAGGGAAGGGACAGGAAGGGAAAAGGAAGAACAGAAGGGACGGGAGGTGAAGGGAAGGGAACGGAACGGAGGAAGAAAAGAAGGAAAGAATGTAGAAGTGAATAAGGAAAAGAAAATAACATGAGACGGAGAACAGTAAAATAATGGGGAGAAGGGAAAAGGTAAAGAAAAATGTCCCAGAACGAGATGGTGGATGAGTAGAGAGAAGAATAGAATAATGAATGGAAAGAAAAGGAAAGGAAAGTAGAGCAAAAATGAAATCTACGGAAGGAATACCCGAAGGTAGTGAAACCTGGCAAGTTGATTCCGTAGAGTTTTTTCACCGACCCAGAGAGAGAGAGAGAGAGAGAGAGAGAGAGAGAGAGAGAGAGAGAGAGAGAGATAACCCTTTGCATCCAGTAGGTGAAATCTTGCTCCCCAGGGACTCCATCAGGGGAAGGTGGGTCCCCGGGGGGTCGTCATGTGGGTGGAGGGGCTCAGGTGATACTCCTCCTCCTCCTCCTCCTCCTCCTCCTCCTCCTCCTTCTCTTTTCTGTCTATTATCTAACGTTTTGTCTTTCTTTATTTGTTACTATTTTCCTGTACGTGATTTTTTTTTCTATTTCGTTAGTGTCCTTTTCTTCTTTCATTTTCTTCTTCTTTCTTCAGGTTAATGGTATCCTCTCTCTCTCTCTCTCTCTCTCTCTCTCTCTCTCTCTCTCTCTCTCTCTCTCTCTCTCTCTCTCTCTCTCTCTCTCTCTCTCTCTCTCTCTCTCTCTCTCCTGTTTTTCTTTCTCTACTTTTTGGATTTTATTTTTTTCTCTTTTACTCATTCTCTTTTATTCTCCTAATTAATCGGTTCTCCTCTCATCTTTCTTTCTCTTCCTTTCTTTCTTTCTTTCTTTTTCGTTCGTCTTCAATCGTTATCGTCGTTCTTCTTGTTCTTGTTTTTCTTCACTTATTTTTCTTTCCTCCTCCTCCTCCTCCTCGGCCGTTTCATTATTTATATGGAGATGGAATTCGATGCTCTCGCTCCCACTCACGAGAAATGGAAGGGAAATGACACGTAAATTGGGGAATAAATATGACGGGAGGAGGAGGAGGAAGAGGAGGAGGAGGGGGGGGGGAGGGTTTGGTGGAATTGAATGGCATTTTTCTACATATATGAATGTTAAGAATGCTGTTTTAGTTTTTGTTGTTGCTGTTGTTGTGAAAAAAGACGCAATGAGGAAACAAGAAGAACAAGAACGAGACGAAGAAGAGTAAGAGACGATAAAGAAGACCGGGGAGGAGGAGGAGGAGGAGGAAGAGGAGGAAGGGAGGATGAGGAAGCGAAATAAAAATAATAATCAAAACAAAACAAAGTGAAGAGATTAGAAACACAAAATAAGGAAGAGGAAAACAAAAAGAGGAGGAGGAGAAGGAGGAGGAAGAGAAGGAGGAGGAGGAGGAGGAGGAGGAGGAAGGAGGGGGAGAAGAAAGATTAATAAAAATACTAATTAAAACAAAACAAAGTGAAGAGATTAGAAACACAAAATAAGGAAGAGGAAAAGAAAAAGAGGAGGAGGAGGAGGAGGAGGAGGAGGAGGAGGAGGAGGAAGAAGTCAGCGGGTATGATGGCGTTTTGGGTCTCCCCGTCGCCGTCAGAGCCACAAACATTCCGACGATGCCACAGTCTGAGGGTGCCACGGCGGCGCCTTCTGCGGGTGCCTGCAATGCGGCGACACTCTCTATGTGATGACGGCCTTCCCCTTACTTCATGTTGCCTCCTCCTCTTCCTCCTCTATTTTATACTGTAGTTGGGTCGCCATGACTTTGCTACACTCCCAAACTTCTTCTTTTTCCTGTTCCTGTTCTTCTTACAGTTCCCGTTGCCTCCTCTTCTTCCTCCTCCTCCTCCTTCTGCGCCTTCCTCCTCCTCTTCTTCTTACTGTAGCTGTGGCGCCATGATTTGCTATGCCACCCAATCTTCTTCTTGTTCTTCTTTGTCTTTTTCTTAATATACTTTCCATCATGATTTTTCCTTTCCCTCCTTTCCTTCTTTGTACCAGTCCTTGTTTTTCTTCCTTTTGTTATTGAGTCTTTCTGTGTCCTATCTATATTCTTCTGCTCTCCCTCCTTCCTTACTCCATCTATTCTCACATCAAGACACTCATTATTCCCTCATTATGCTTCTCCATCACACCCTCACCCTCCACAACCACCTTCAAAACCCCGCCCCTCCTCCTCCTCCTCCTCCTTCCCCCTTACCGCAGAATCTCCTCCTCCACCTCCACATCCCCAGCCTCCTTATCTTACCGCACAGATGCAGCCTCACGCGTCCAGCCTCCACGGTTACTTACCTGGAAGGGGAGAAAGAAACATTGCAATTAGTCATGGAAAAACACCTGTTGGCTTAAGGGGAAGGAAATTATATGGTTTTTATTCTTATTATTACTATTATTATTATGGGATAAAACAGGTAGAGAGGGAGGAATGTGCACACTATAAGACGCCTGTTAAGCATCCCCGAACACCTGAGACGAAGAGATGAAAGTGAAAGCGATGAGAGACAAGGAGAAAGAGAGAATATAGACGATAATAGAAATGAAGGGACAAAGTAGGGTAGGGTTATAAATATCTTAAAATACACACTTCTCTTTCTCTTTCTCTCTCACTCCAAAAAAGACAGCATCTCCCTCTCCCCCCCCCCCCTTCCCACATTAACTTTTCCTCCATTCACTTGCTATCCCCAATCTTTTTCTTCGTTTACTTTCTAACATGATTTTTCCTTTCCTTCTTTTTCTTCTTTGTACCATTCCTTTTCTTATTCAGTCTTTGTATGTATGTCCCATCTATATTTTTCCTCCCTCCTCCTCCTCCTCCTCCTCCTCCTCCTCCTCCTCCTCCCCCATCCCCCCCAGACTCCAAGCACTGCGTCAGGTAAGGTCGCCAGTCAGCACGCCGGCAGCAGTGTTGGAGCGGCGCCAGGCTCGGGTGGTCAGCAGGGACGTGACTCGGCAGTGCTGTCGCCGCCCCGCCGCTGCTGCACTGCTGCTGTAGGGCGGCGGCGGCGGGGCGTGCGGGGCTGCGTCATGGTGTGTTTGGCTGGACTGATGAGGGTGTGTGTGTGTGTGTGTGTGTGTGTGTGTGTGTGTGTGTGTGTGTGTGTGTGTGTGAAATTACTTATGCTGCTACTACTATTGTTGTTACTACTACCACTACTACTACTACTACTACTACTACTGCACTTTAGTAATTATTTTTTTTTGCGTTTTTTTTTTCCCTTGAACTGCTTCCTTTACAATAAGAAAAGATAAAAGGATATAAGGAAACTACTACTACTACTACTACTACTACTTTTACTGCTACTTCACAGATACAAAAGGATACAAGGATGATACTTCTACTACTACTACTACTGCTACTACTACTACTACTACTACTACTACTACTACTACTACTACTACTACTACTACTACTACTCTCCTCCTACTACTACTACTACTACTCTCCTCCTCCTCCTCCCCCTACTACTACTACTACTACTACCACTACCATTACTAGCTTCCAAGTGTGATCAGGTGCCGTAGAATAACAAGACTGGGACATGACACGGCAAACCAAACAGCCACGCCCACTCCCACGCCCCCACCACGCCCACGCCCACCTAGCCCTTCCCCCAACCCAACACAGACACACCCAAACACACCTCGTTTTCTTTGACACGCAGACACACCCACACACACCCCGTTTTCTCTCAGCCACACCCGCTCCCGTTCTCTGTGACAGGCAGGCATTGGGCCAGAGGGAGGGAGAGAGTGACAAGGTGACGTCAGGAGGAGGAGGAGGAGGAGGAGGAAGGGACGAAGACAAGATATTAAGTTGCCTAACAGATGAGCCTTAGACGAGGAGCAAGAGGAGGAGGAGGAGGAGGAGGAGGAGAGAAAAGAAACTGAGAAAAGGAGGGAAAATATGAAGGAAAGGACGTGTTGCAGAGAGAGAGAGAGAGAGAGAGAGAGATCCAAACCTAAGTACCAAAAAGGGAAACTGGAAGAAACATAAATAAATAAAAAACCGAAGGAAGTTGGAAGATAAAAAGAGGAGGAGGAGGAGAGAACGCGAGACAGGTGAGTGAGGGAGAGTAAGTGAGACGGAGGAGGAGGAAGAGTTGGAGGAAGATGAGGGACGTGACGCTAAAACCAGGAACTCATTCATCTTGGGCAATTAATGAGAGGAGGAGAAGGAGGAGGAGGAGGAAGAAGAGGAAGAAAAAGAAAAGGAAACAGAGCGTACGAGGGAGGGAAAGCAATGAAGAAAAAGATGAAGAAGGAAGGAAGGAAGATGAGAATGAGGCAAAAAGTAAGATAATGAGAGGAAATAATTAGGAGGGGAAGGAAAGGGAGAGAAGAAGAAGGAATGTTGAGAAGGACAGATGAAGGAGAGAGGAAGAAGGGAGAGGGAAAAACAACTGGAAGGGAGGGAAGAGGAAAGAAGGGAAGGAAGAAGAAGCAAAGGGATGAAAGGAGAGAGAGAAGACGGAGGAGAGTTAAGTAGGACAGGTGAAAGAAAGAGAGAGGAAGAAGGTAGAGGGATAATAATTGGAAGGAAGGGAGGGGAGAGAAAAGAAGAGAGGAAGAAGAAACAAAGGGATGGAGAGAGAAAGAGAGAGGAAGAAGAAGAAGGAAAGTTAAGTAGAACAGGTGAAAAAAAAGAAAGAAAAACAATTGGAAGCGAGGAAAGAGAAAAGAAGAGAGGAAGAAGCAAAGGGATGGAGAGAGAAGAGGAAAAGTCTGTCTATCTGTCTGTCTGTCTGTCTATATGTATGTCAATCTTTGTCCATCTATCTATCTATTTTTCTGTCTATCTATCTCTCTATTCCTGTCTCTATCTCTATATTTACGTGTCTAAACAAAAACCAAAACAAAATATCAACAACCTCGGTCTACATTTCAACACCAAGACAAACACTTCACCAAGGCATTCAGGAACCTAGCATTTATATATAGGGCGCAAAGAAAATAAAAATAAACCTCACATGAAGAAGTATTAGCGAAAGCGGCTTACAGATCTAACTATAAACAGACGGACAGACAGCGGGAGGAGGAGGGAGAGGGGGAAGGGGCACACGAGAATGAATTTATGAATGAGTGAGTGAGTGAGTGAGCGTGTGTGTGTGTGTGTGTGAATGGGTACAGCATAAGTTGACTGATTGAATGGATACGAAAGAAGGGAAGAGAAGAAGGAAGAAGAGGAGGAAGAAGGAAATAACACAGGAGTAAGAAAGTGGAAATAGAAGAAGATAGGAGAGCTCTGGAAAGGGTAGAGAAGGAAAACGAAAAAAATAATGAGGGAGAAGATAAAAACTAAAAAGGGGAAACTATTACTACTACTACTACTACTACTACTACAACTTATCCACACTCCAGGTCACTTAACTCACACTCACACACACACACACACACACACACACACACACACAGAGGTAAACACGTGATCTAATGACGTCACAACACGGCTGGTCACCAAGGAGGAGCTAATGTACCAGGAGGAGGAGGAGGAGGAGGAGGAGGAGGTGTTGAGAGATGAAGATATGAAAGCAATAAAATTTTACCCCCTTAAATAAAAAAAATAATAATGTTGAAAATACCGATGATGATGATGATGATGGAAACACACACACACACACACACACACACACACACACACACACACACACACACACACACACACACAGTTTTGTTTCTTAATGGATCTCTCTCTCTCTCTCTCTCTCTCTCTCTCTCTCTCTCTCTCTCTCTCTCTCTCTCTCTCTCTCTCTCTCACACTTGGCATTCCGGGTTGTCATTATCAAGAACAACAAATCATCGTAAAAGAAGACTCCTCCTCCTCCTCCTCCTCTCCTCCTCCTCCTCCTCCTCCTCCTCCTCCCCCCCTAATGTTATGATAGGAGTCATTTGGCGGGAGAATCACAGCGTTGAGATCCATTAGTTTGTAGCCTCCATTAGTCTCCTCTCTCTCTCTCTCTCTCTCTCTCTCTCTCTCTCTCTCTCTCTCTCTCTCTCTCTCTCTCTCTCGCCCTCCGCTCACCTGGCGCTTTCCTCATTAACTAATTTACCTGTCTGGCCGCATCTCTCGCGCCATTTATCACACCTGCCGTGGAGGTATCAGAGCCTCGGTTACCTGCAATCTTCTAACCTTCGCTTTACCTGTCGAGTTTTTGCATTTTTTTTTTTTGGTCTTTTTTCCCACCTTTCAGTTTTTCGTAATTCGTCCTCTGTCTCTTTATTCGTTTCGTTTTAATTGTTTGTTTTTTTGTTTTTTCCTTTGTTTGTGTTTCTCCGTCCTTCCTTGTGTTTGTTACTTCTTCCTTTATTGTTTTTTTTTTCTTCATGTTTTCTTGTTTTCTAATTGCAATCTTTTTTTTTGTCTCCCTTCTTCCTTCCTTTCTTCACTTTTGTTTATCTCTATATTTTCATCTTTTGGTTCGACGGTTCTCTTTCTTTCTGTCTGTCTATTTTTTCTTTCTTTTTTCTTTCCTCTTTTTTCCTCTTTTTCCTTTCTCCAGTTTCCTTTACGTACACTTCTCGTCTTTTGTTTTCTCCTTTTCTTTCTACAACGTTATTTTTCTTATACTTCTTTCTTCCTTTCGTTTCTCTATAAGCATTCTTTTTTCTTTTCTCTTTGTTCATCTCCCTCAAACGTTGTCAATTTTCCACACTTCCTTTGCTGTTTTTTCCCTTTCTCCTCCTTCCATCTTCACAAAGGTTCTCGTTCTTCTTCTTCTTCTTCTTCTTCTTCTTCTTCTTCTTCTTCTTCTTCTTCTTCTTCTCTTCCTCCTCCTCCTCCTTGTAGCGGGTCTGTCACCTGGGCTCCACCTTAATTATTCTTTAGGGGGTCATTGTGGGCAGGTAAGGGTTGGGAGGGGTCATTAATTCTCTCTCTCTCTCTCTCTCTCTCTCTCTCTCTCTCTCTCTCTCTCTCTCTCTCTCTCTCTCTCTCTCTCTCTCTCTCTCTCTCTCTCTCTCTCTCACTGTTATGTCCTCTCTACCTTTCCTTTGTATCTCATTCCCTTCTCTCTCTCTCTCTCTCTCTCTCTCTCTCTCTCTCTCTCTCTCTCTCTCTCTCTCTCTCTCTCTCTCTCTCTCTCTCTCTCTCTCTCTCTCTCTAACACCTTAACTTTCATTCTTTTCCTCATTTCCTCAATTTTCCTTTCTTTCTTTCCTCTTTAATACAGTAACACAGAATTCCCACTTTCTTTGACCTCAGAACGCTGGCAACCCTCTTCCCGTTTTCTGTTGAGGCCGCTGACAACCCTCTTCCCGTTTTCTTTCGACACCGCGCGGGAATTCGCCGTGAAATGGGTCCCCGCCGCGTCTGCCGGGCACGAGCAGGCTATTGTGGTGATCGTGGCGGTGGTGGTTATGCTGTTAGGGCGAGTGACAGGCTGGGAAAGGGGTGAAGAGGGTGAGATGGGATGAGGGATGATGGTGGGAAGGCATGTGTGGGCGTACGAATGTGTGTGTTTGATAGAGAGGGAGAGAAAGAAGGAGAGGAGGAGGGAAAGAGAGGGAGAAGACAAGCAAACAAGTCCACCTTCGTCTTTCCCTCCCCTCTACTCCTCCTCTTCCTTCTCTTTCCTCTCCTTTCCCTTTCCTCCTCCTTTCCTTTCCCTCTACTCCTCCTCCTTCTTCCCCCTCTTCCTCCTTTCCCTTCACCTCTACTCCTCCTCTTCCTCGTTTCCATCCCCTCCCCGGAAAGACGACCCAGAATCAGAAAGCATAATACAGTGATGTTAATTCATAGACAGTGACGTTAGGTGGGGTTAGGTTCACAGGAGCTGCATTGCATAGACCTACAGACCTATTGCAGACTCCTTACGTTCTTGATGCTCTCCTTGGGTAGCCTGATAAGACAAGGGGTGTGGATGTCCGTGCTAGCCCTCCCGCGCCTTCCCGCTGATCCCCCGTCAAGTTACCGCCCCGGCCATTCATCAACGCCCTAATCTTGATCGCACGCCAGCCAAGAGACTCTATACATGCACTAAACGGTGATCTTGCGGGTTAAGAGGCTTGTGATATGCATGGAACACTTATATAGATAGACACATACATACATACATACACACACACACACACACACACACACACACACACACACTGTAGCTGATTAATATTTATGTTTCTCTGGTATCTTGTTTTTTTTTCTTTCTTTAATAGACAAACACATTATATATACACTTTTTTTTCCGGTTTAATTTCGTACTTTCGTTTTTACCTGTTTTCACTCTCCCAAATACACACACACACACACACACACACACACACACACACACACACACACACAGCCGCTCCCCCCCCCCCTTCCTTGCCTTGCCCAGCCCTGACCAGCTTTCAGGATGGTTTACACACATGATAGAAAAAAAGAAATAGGGAAAAATAAATAAATAAAAGGTGGAGGATAAAAAAAAGAGAGAATGAAGAAGACTAAGGTTACAGACGCCGCATTGACCCCCCCTCCCCTCCCCCCTTTTCCCCCCTCTCTCCCCCCTCCTCCACCAACCCCTTCCCCTCTTCCCTCCTCCTAAAACTCACCTCCTTCAACCGCTTCCCCTCTTCCTCCCTCCCCTACCTGACCTCAAAGAAAGAAAGGTGATTAATTTACCTGTATTTTCCACCTTAATTAGTTCGGTACACCTGGTCTTGTATAAGTAACCGGATGCCTTACCTTTATTATCATTTTTTGTATTATTTTCTTCGTTTTCTTTAATATTTTTTTGGGTTATAATTATTGGGTTTATGTTCCTCTCTCTCTCTCTCTCTCTCTCTCTCTCTCTCTCTCTCTCTCTCTCTCTCTCTCTCTCTCTCTCTCTCTCTCTCTCTCTCTCTCTCTCTCTCTCTCTCTCTCTCTCTCTCTCTTATCGCGGGCATAATGCATTACCGGCCTCCACCACCTCCACCACCTGCACCACCTCCACCTTACCCGGATCATTTTCTGCTTATTCTTTCCTCCTCCTCCTCCTCCTCTTCTTCTTCCTCCTCCTCCTCCTCCTCCTCCATTATCTCCTCTTGTCGCTTCTTGACTCTTCACTGTGCAAGAAATTGATGGAGAGAACGAATCAACAGAGGAGGAGGAGGAGGAGGAGGAGGAGGAGGAGGAGGAGGAGGGAGTGGACGCTTGATACGATGACAAATGATGATGATGATGATGATGATGATAGAGATGGATCATTATTCCTCTCCACTCAGATCAGTTCCCTCCAAAATGTGGGAGAGAAAGTGGAGAGAGAGAGAGGGAGAGAGAGAGAGTTAGAGGAAAGGGGAAAGAGGGAGGAGGGAGGAAAGGGAGAGGAAAAATGATAAAGAAGATTAGGAGGAGAAAGGATACGGATAGGAGGAAAGGGAGAGGAGGAATGGAGAGAGAAGATGAGGAGGAAAAAGAGGAAAAAATGAAGAAGAGGGAAGGAGGAAAGGGAGAGAGAGAGGAGAAACGATATATCTTCTATTTGTGTGTAGGTTGGTCTCTCTATCTATCTATCAATCTATCTATCTATTTGTCTAACTTAACCTCACCTCATCTCATTCCATCTCATCTCGCCCAGCATCCCTCAGCATCAAATCTATCTATCTATCTATCTATCTACTTACCTATCCATCCATCTATCTATCTGTCTCATCTCAATCCATCTCAGCATCCCTCCTCAGCCTCCCTCACCATCATATCTATCTATCTATCTATCTACTTACCTATCTATCCATCCATCTGTCTATCTCCTTCTCTCTCATCTCAATCCATCTCAGCATCCATCACCTCCATCTCATTCCCCAGCATCCCTCCTTCCCTCCCCCAGCATCCCTTACTCTTAATCCCCATGTCCCCTCTCACTCCCCTTCCCCCCCCCCCCGTAACCTTTCACCCCGGGGCTCGTAACTCACCCTCTGCCCACACACACTACACGCCCCTCACGAGCGCCGCGACTAATTGCTCAATTGGACAAACGACTTAACAATGGAGAGAGAGCAAACCAAGTCGAGAGGGGGCTGACAGGCGCTGCTTCTCCTCTCTTCTCTTCTCCTCTCTTCTCTCTTTCTCCTCTCCTACCCCAGGCTTCTTATTTTATAGCGTTTCTCCCCTCTCCCTCCTTCTCCTCATCTCTTCTCTTCTCTCCTTCCTCGACTCTCTTCGGGTCTTTTTCCTTTTTCTTTTTTTCATCAAGGTTAGTGTAAGAAGAGGAAGTGGGTTAGTTGGGATGGAGAGACTGTAGGAGTGTTAGTGTTTAGTTAGTTGAATGGAGGCACTTTTCTCTCCCCTCTCCCCTTCTCTCTCCCTCTCTTCATCCCCTACTAGTTAAGACATATACAAGCTTCCTTCCCTCCCTTCTCTACCCTTTCCTTCCCTCCTAGCCCAATCCCCTTATCTCTCTTTTTCTCTTCCCTTTCCCTCCCTCTCTCCTTATTTCTTCTTCTCCTCCTCCTCCTCTTCTTCAAAATCAGTCTCATATCAGTCATGCTTCTGGTGTTTCTCTCTCTCTCTCTCTCTCTCTCTCTCTCTCTCTCTCTCTCTCTCTCTCTCTCTCTCTCTCTCTCTCTCTCTCTCTCTCTATCAACAACAACAACAAAAAAAAGAGTTGCGGATGAATGTAACGGAGGTAGAAAACAAAGCCAACAGGAGGAGGAGGAGGAGGAGGAGGAGGAGGGGTAGGTGGCCTGCCCAAACGAGTCTCCCGCCGCGTCCTGCCGTGAATATCAATGAGTGATGAAGAGGCGACCTGCAATGCTACCCTACCCTACCTAACCTGCCCTGCCCTACCCTGGTCTGCTCTGGTTTGGTCTGCCTCACTCTGCCACCCACCTCGCCTACCTACCAACCCACCTTCCCATCCACCCATTGCCCTACCTCACTAACAACCTTACCTACTCAAACATTTATCTTCCTACCTATCTATTCATCTACCTGCCTTCTAACGTATTTACCTATCTACCTTCCTTCCTACCTATCTATCTATCTACCTTCTAACCCATACCAACCTATCTACCTGTAACTTAACCTAACCTAACCTCACCTCACTTCACCTTACCTAATCTTACCTTACCTTACCTAATCTAACCTAACCTAACCAAACCTAACCAAACCTCGCCTCACTTCACCTCACCTAACCCTACCTTACCTAACCTAACCTAACCTAACCAAACCTCACCTCACTTCATCTCACCTAACCCTACCTTACCTTACCTAACCTAACCTATCCAAACCTAACCTAACCTGACCTAACCTAACCTAATCAAACCTCACCTCACTTCACCTCACCTCACCTCACCTAACCTATCCTACCCCACCCTACCCTGCCTACCTATCTACCGACCTGTCTCGCTCTCTAAACACCTGTCATCGCCTATGCTGTCTGTCTGTTGCTTGTCCTGTCAACTTTTCTTATCGCTCGTCTGTTGCTGTCTTCGTCTTATCTATGTCCTCTCTGACCTATCTCTAGCTCCTGTTGCTGTTGCTGTTGTTGTTGCTGTCTTGCCTACCCGTCTCTATCATCCTGACCTATCTCTTGTTCCTGGTCCCTTTTGCTGTCGTTGTTGCCGCTGCCTCGCCCACCCAGCCTGGTCCCGCCGCTAAGACAGGTCCCGACAGCCCCGATAACCCGAAGAACACAAGTTGGTCGGCCTACTACCGGGCAATACCCATACCCCGCTGCGCCCCGCCCCGTCCCGCTAACACACACACACACACAGGTAAGCACAGGTACACACATAAAACAAATGAAATGTCAGTATAAAGATGATACGTGTGTTGTTAATGATGGTGATAATAAAACAATAATATAAATGATACTTATACTAATACTAATGTAAATATCAGATAAAACAAATGCACAACGAGTATACAGCTGATACGGATGATGTTTATGATGGTGATAATAATGAGAAAATAATGACTAATACTAATGGTGAAAATAATACCAGAAATAGCAATTGCGAAAAGCTGATCTGCTATACAGTTTACCTTCTTTAAATTATCACTGAGTACTTTATTTAGTGTTTCGTGAGGAGTTATTGACCCATCCTTTTTATTATGGGAAAGGAGGAACCTCAAACACAAAAGAAGAAAAAGGAAACAATATAACCGGCCACTTGGAGACTCCTTATGCTATGTTCTTATGTTGCCCGCTGAAGCATAACGTTGTCTTAGTATGGAGAATGCGTCAACGAGGTGATAACAATAGATTGCCACCTTAACACTGCCTCTATTAGCACAGTTATTTATTTATTTATTAGTAAAGGAAAGGAAGCAGCTCAAGGGCAACAACAACAACAACAACAACAACAACAAAGAAGCCCGGTGATCGCTACTCCTAAAAAAAAAAAATAGAAATAAAGAGTGGCCATAAGAGAGGTCAATTTCGGGTGGAGCGGTGTCTTAATAGTCCGACGCAATACCTAGTTCCTTAGCGTCACGGCCGGGGCTCAGGTGTGCGTCAGGTGTCATGAGCCGCTCATTTCCATTCTCATCAAACTTCGGTGCCTCGTTAGATTTTTCCCGGGCGAGTTCAGGCCAGGGTAAAAAATGCACCTTTATGCCTGATGCCTGTGTGGTGTTGTGTTGTGTTGGCGGTCACCTGCCTGCCGCACCTGACTATATGAGGCCTTCCAGAACACAGGTGACTCAGACTTATATACCTTACGATAGCTTTACTATAATCTAACCATAAACCATAACCTTCCCTGAACCTGAACCTAACCTAACCTAATCATAACATAACCATTACTTTACTATAACCTAACCATAAACCATAACCTTCCCTGAACCTGAACCTAACCTAACTTAATCATAACATAACCATTACCTTACTATAACCTAACCATAAACCATAACCTCACCTGAACCTGAAAGTAACCTAACCTTACCATAATCTAACCACAACCTTACCATTAACTTAGGGATGGAATGAGAGGGACTTTCATGGATTTTGAAATGAGAAATGTTTCTTATCATAATCTTGCCTTACCATAATCTAACCATAACCTTACTCTATAATTACCAAGGCCTAACCTAACCTAACCTAACCTTACGATAACCTACCACAACCTTACTATTAACTTACGGATGGAATGAGGTGGAAAGCTTCAGGGACTTTGAAATGAGTAATGTTTATCATAATCTAACCATAACCTTACTCTATAATTACCAAGGCCTAACCTAACCTAACCTTACCATAACCTACCACAACCTTACTATGAACTTAGGGATGGAATGAGGTGGAGAGCTTCAGGGACTTTGAAATGAGTAATGTTTATCATAATCTAACCATAACCTTACTCTATAATTACAAAAGCCTTAATATAACCTAACCTAACCATAACCTTACTATTAACTTAGGGATGGAATGAGGTGGAGAGCTTCAGGGACTTTGAAATGAGTAATGTTTCTCCCGTAGAGTTTCTTATTAATTTTCTTAGCCGTTTCAAAATATAAACTAAAAAAATAAATAATAATAATAACAATAATAATTATGGATGTCTCGGCATTTTCCTGAATTACATGTTGACTCTGAATATTACCCTGAAAAGAATATTTACCTTCCTCCCTTCTCTCTACCTCATATTTCTTCCTCCTCTCCCTTCTTTCGCTTTCTCAACCTCATTCGTCTCCCTATTGGTCTCTTTTGCGTAACCCACCTTCGCCCACCTACCTATTCATCTACCTGTCTACTAACTTATCTACCAAAACATTAACCTACCAACCTACCTACCTTCACCTTACCTTACCTAACTTAACCATGCCTCAACTCACTTCACCTCACCTAACTCTACCTTACATAACCTAACCTAACCTAACCTATCCAGACCTAACCTAACCAAATCCAAACCTAACCTCACTTCACCTCATCTAACCAAACCTAACCTAACCTAACCAAACCTCACCTCACCTCACCACCTTACCTAACCTAACTAACCTAACCTAACCTAACCTCACTTCACCTCATCTAACCTAACCTAACCTAACCAAACCTCACCTCACCTCACCACCTTACCTAACCACCTTACCAACCAATCTAACCTATCTACCTACTCTACCTCTCTACCTCTCCACCTAAACCTACACAGCCAGGCATCTAAGAACGAGTAGAAGGCGGGCAGCGCAGTGCATGAGGCGGAGAAAGGTTAGCGTGACCTTTCCAAAATGTTCCCGAAGACTGTCACCTGAGCGAACCGTGAGCGAGCTAATTAAAAAAGGCGGATGAGTCACCAGATGAGGCAAGCGAGTGATGGAGGTGCAAGTGAGTGAGAGAAAGAGAGAGAAAGGAAAAAAGTGAGTTCTGGAAGGGAAGGAAAAAGAGAAGGTGAGGTGGGAGGTGAATGAGAGAGAAAGAGGAATAGAGGAAGACAGAGAGAGATAGAGGGGGAAAAAAAGGTGAGTTCTGGAAGGGGAGGAAAAAAGAGAAGGTGAGGTGGGAGGTGAATGAGAGAGAAAGAGGAATAGAGAAAGAGAAAGAGAGAGAGGGAGAGAGAGAAATGAAGTAATGGAAATCAAGGGGACGAACAAACAGACAAACAAACAGGGGAAGAGTAAACAGGAGCAGGAAAGGAAGAGATTGTGGTGGTGGGAAAGAGGATGTGTGTGTGTGTGTGTGTGTGTGTGTGTGTGTGTGTGTGTGAGAGAGAGAGAGAGAGAGAGAGAGAGAGAGAGAGAGAGAGAGAGAGAGAGAGAGAGAGAGAGAGAGAGAACCTTAATTAAAAGCCAAGAAATAGTTAAAAAATGAGGCGATAAGGAAACTCAATCACGAAGGAAAGAAAAAGAAGAAAAAAGAATGAAAGAAAGACTTAAAAAAATCCCTTCCAAGACTTAAAACCAGAACAAAACAAGAACAAAACAAAAACAAAACAAAACAAATAATAAAAACAAGATAGACCGTCCTTGCTTACTTGCCTTACACCAATACGTATATTATCGATAAGAGCAAGTATGCAATATCAAAGAGATTACACACACACACACACACACACACACACACACACACACACACACACACACACACACACACACACACACACACACACTTCTTGAAACAATGAAAAAAATAAAAAAAAATAAAAAATATCCTGATACCGTGAGTTCGATACCGGGAAGGGCGATAAAGACCGAAGAAAACAACAGATAACGATGACGATAGATGAAGGTGACTTTGAGAACGAAGGAAGAAAGAAAGAAAACGAGTGGCATAGAAAACGAGATAAGGAGATGAATAAGTGAAAGAGCAGAAAGAAAATGGGAAGAGGAGGAGAAAGCAAACGATTGGAGGAGAGAGAAAAAGAGCAGAAAGAAAATGGGAGGAGGAGGAAGTGAAGGAGGAGGAGAGAAAGGTTCGGAAATGGAGTGTGCGAGGGAGCTAAAGGGAGAGGAAGTGAAGCGAAATGGAGAGTAAGAGAAAAAAAATGAGCATGAAAGATGTGGAGGAATGTGGAGGAGAGAAAATAAAAAGATGAGGAGGAGGAGGAGGAGAGAAAGATGTGGAGGAATGTGGAAGAGAGAAAATAAAAAGAGGAGGAGGAGGAGGAGGAGGAGGAGGAGAGAAAGAAGTGGAGGAATGAGGAAAAGATGAGAAAACAAAAGGAGAAGAAAAAGAATGTGAAGAAGAGATAAAGAGGAGGAGGAGGAGAAGAAAAAGAGATTAGATAAGAAAAATAAAGAAGGGATGCAAGGATGAGAGAGAGAGAGAGAGAGAGAGAGAGAGAGAGAGAGAGAGAGAGAGAGAGAAAGGGGGGATGGGTCACGGCAGTCCACCACCACCACCGCATCGATTTCTGAAGGCAGTTTCAAGGCCGCTGCGGGTGTGGGCTTCTTACGCTTAGAGAGAGACAACCACCATCACCACCATCACCACCACCACCATCACCACCACTACCATTACCACTTTGACCACCAACACTATATACTAAGACCAACCTCACCACCACCAATACCACCACCATCACCACCACCACCACCATACCACCTCCATTAAATAATAGAACTGGGGCCATACACTTACTGGAAGGGTCAACCATTACTACTACTACTACTACTACTACTACTACTACTACTACTACTACTACGAAACCAGCAACACCATCACCATACAAACACCACTACTGCTACTACTACTACTACTACTACTACTACTACTATTCCCTGGTGTCATAGGTGGAAGTAATAAAGACGATTGATAATTATAGATAATGAGTTAATAAGGTAATGGGAGAAGAGGAGGAGGAGGAGGAGGAGGAGGAGGAGGAGGAAAAGGAGAGGAAACATGAGAAAGAGGAGGATGGGGAGGAAGTAGGAGGAGATTTAGAGGGAAAGAAGGAATAAGAGAAAGGGGAAAAGAGGAAGGGAGGGAGAAGAGAATGGTAAAGAATTGAGAATGAGGGAGAAGAGAGAGGGGAAGAAAAGGGAAGATTGGGAAGGAAAAGGAATAGAAGAAAGACATAAGGAGGAGAGGAAGAGAAAGGGAGATGGAGAGAAAAGAGGAATAGAAGAGATGATGATGATGGAGAAGAGAGAGAGGAAGAGGAGGAAGAATGGGAAACAGAGAAGAACCACTATTCCTCCTCCTTCTCCTTTTACAACTACTACTACTACTACTACTACTACTACTACTACCACTATTACTACCACCACCACCACCACCACCATACCTTTGCATTTCACACGACTACCATTCACGGCCCTCACCACCACTCCCAACACCACCACAATCACCACCGCCACCACCACCTCCTCCACCACCATCACAAAAGCACGGTGCAGCTTAACTAATACGAGAAGAGAGAGAGGGAGAGGGAGAGAGAGACAGAGGAAGGGAGAGAGAGATGGTCAGAGGATGTGGAGATAGGCTTAGAGATGATAAGAAATGAAGAAAAATAAGAGATAAGAAGACAGGATTTCAATATTTTTTTTGTTTTTTTTGTTTTTATTTACGTGTTTGATGCTTAAAAGTAATATCGTGTGTCTCAGTGCGGTATGGTGGGGGTTTCTCTCTCTCTCTCTCTCTCTCTCTCTCTCTCTCTCTCTCTCTCTCTCTCTCTCTCTCTCTCTCTCTCTCTCCTCCAGGGCATCTTCTTCCATCTATCTTGTGATGCTGCTGACCCAAAGGAAATCCACTCAAGAAGGGAAGGGAAGGGAAGGGGGAGAAGATAAGTAAGGGGAAGGAAAGGGTGTCAGAGTGAGGGGAAGGGAAGGGAAAGGAAGGGAAAGGAAGGGAAGGGAAAGAGGAAGGGATGGATGGGAAGAGGAAGGATGGGATGAGATAGGAGAGAGAGAGAGAGAGAGAGAGAGAGAGAGAGAGAGAGAGAGGTTGGATACTGTCTATGTTCACTTAAAATATCCGTCAATATATTCCTTTTATGGATCTCAGACCAATACTGGCCTCCTCCTCCTCCTCTTCCTCCTCCTCCTCCTCCGTGGTATTGTGATGTGGAAGCCAGTCGAAGGATTTTTTTTTATTTTTATTGTGAGATGATTCTTTTTCTCTTTCCTCCTCCTCCACCATGACTCTCTCTCTCTCTCTCTTCCTTTCTTCCTTTTTACAACACTTTTCTTGAGGTACTGAAGAACGCAGGCACTCAAAATTAACCTACACAAGCAAGGAACGTAAAACCCTGAAGAACGTGAGAACTCTGAACGTGAAAACTGTGATGAACGTCAAAACCCGAACGTGAAAGCTATGAAAAACGTGAAAACATGAACGTGAAAACCCGAACGTGAAAACTATGAAAAACGTGAAAACATGAACGTGAACACAATAAAGAACGAGAAATCTAAAACGTGAAAAACTATATGAAAAACGTGAAAACACTAGAGAACGTAAATACCCGAGAATCCACCTGTAGTTACCTGGGTTATGTAGGATGGGCACCGCTACCATGGGCGCGGTCATCCTGAAGGCAGTGAGGGTCGCCATGTTGGGGCCGAGAGACATCTGAATCACCGGGGGACAAGGCCAATAGGAGCCTGCGTCGAACTCTTAACTAGGACGGGAATAGGAATGTCTTGTGGTCTTTTTTTTCTTTCTGACACTTAATAGAATACTCGATGTCTTGAAGGGGACTTGCCGCGTCTTGTTCTCTTTCTTTCTTCTTTCTTCTGCCTTTCAAACCTTTATGGGAGTGATAGAAGGGGATAGCCGTGTCTTCCTTCCTTTTCTTTCTGTCTTTTTGTGTCTTCTTCTCTTTCTTTCTTCTTTTTCTGTCTTTCAAAACTTAAGGGAGTGATAGAAGGGGCATAGCCGTGTCTTCTTCCCTTCCTTCTTTCTTCCTTTCAAAACTTAATGGGAGTTATACAATGCTCTCCCCATCCCTTTTGCGCTTTCCTTTTCCTCTAAGTACAACCAGTCTCCCTTCATTCCCTTATTTCTTCGTACAACACTTAAGTAATACAATGTTCCTCCTTCTCTTTTACAACTTCTCTCTTTTCTCAGCATCCACAGTCGTCCGTCCTTCCTTCCTAACAATATTCTTCTTTTCTGGACACAAAATCTTCCTTCCTTCCTTGCTTTCCTTCCTCCTTCCGTCCAACACTCAAAGGTTATGTCACACTTGCTTTCCTTCCTCCTTCCGTCCAACACTCAATGGTTATGTCACTGTTTCTTCGCTTCCTTTTACAATGCTATTCTTTCCTCAACACCCTTAGCATCAACGGTCTTCCTGTCCCCTTGCAACACTCAATGGTGGCAGCTCAACCTTCCAGTCTTCCTTCCCTCAACACTCATTAGTAACACCAGTCTGCCTCTTCTCTCCTCCTGCAACACGTAACGTCAACACCACAACCGTCTTTTTCTTCCCTCCCTCAACACAAAACAGTAACAACGCTCATAACTCTACACTCTCGTCCTCTCTTTCCGCAGCACACGATAGAAAAACATCACAATCTTTCAAGCGGCAACATCATCGCTGGAAATAGACGTTGGGAGGTGTTGCAATGCTCCTAGTGGTTGTGGTGGCGGTGGATGTGGTGGTGGAGTCCTTAGCCCGTATCCTAGCGCTTCATCACCACCATAACAAAGGAGGGCGGACAGGAAGCCGGATTTACCCCAAGCACTCACTCGCTCCCATCCGAATCACGTTATGTCGCAATATTTCACTCGTGTTGTGGATTTAGTAACGCAAGTCGGGGTCGTCGTATCTCGGGTCACGACTCTGGAGGGAAAGGGGGACGAAGGATGGGTGAGTGCTACTGCTGTTTAAGGGTCAAATAACCGTATATTTAAACACTTCGGGGCTCACATACCCAAGTGGGGGTTAAGGGTCTGTGTTTGTAGTTTCATGGT
The DNA here is from genome assembly GCF_024679095.1 of Eriocheir sinensis. Classification (NCBI taxonomy): domain Eukaryota; kingdom Metazoa; phylum Arthropoda; class Malacostraca; order Decapoda; family Varunidae; genus Eriocheir; species Eriocheir sinensis. The sequence goes on along the minus strand of NC_066521.1, from coordinate 21,864,182 downwards.
CCTAGTGATAGTTGAACGAGGCTTCTGAACCATGAACGGGAAAACCACCAATGAACACCCGGATAATTTTGTGGCCTTGGAATACAGTCGTGGTGGGAGCCGGATACGTTTATTGCTATGGACCGAAGCCACTACACTGCCCGTACTTGCAGGTGCATGCGCGGGTATTATCGTCCGGCGCGTGACTCCTACCACGGGCTTATCGCTGCTGTTATCTGCGACGCGTCAACTACTATCACTGCACTATCTATGGCGGGCGTTATCTTCTGCGCGGCCTTGCACAACAGGAGCTACTGCGGGTCATATCTACGGAACGCCCCGAGATAACGACACTTGTCAAATACGTGTTGTTCTGCAAGGCATCTAATCCACGCCACTCGACTTCCGATAAGAACACTGTCTGCTGTTTGTCTTGTCTTGTCCAATCAGGTTAGGCGTCTGAGGCTCCTGAAACTCTTGGCTATGAGCGTCCTGCAAGAGGTTAGAGGGATCTGATTCTGTTTCTAGGGTTAACTGGTCCACGTCCTTCGATGAAACAATCTTTGGTCTGTGTTATCTTCTATGACGTGCAACTCTACCAATGGCTTTCTTGGAACCACCAGGGCTGCAGTTTCTGGTGCAAAATGATTCTCGTCCTTCGATAAAACACAATCTTTCGTCTGTGTTATCTTCTGAGGCGTGCAAATTTACCCACGGATTTCTTAGATTGATTGATTATTGGAGAGTTCATCTTGGCGACGCATCCGGATTTCTAAGAACCACCAGGGAGTGCCACAAGGGGTTAGAAAGGTCCACGGCTGTTTCTGGTGCTATCTATGTCACGTCCTTCAAAGGGAACACACTCCTTCGTCCGTGTTATCTTCTAAGGCGTGCAAATCTACCCACGGTTTTCTTGGAACCACCAGTGAGTGCCACAAGGAGTTAGAAAGGTCCACTGCTGTTTCTAGTGTTATCTGTCACGTCGTTCGATGCGAGCACAATCCGAGGCATGAAAACACAAAATAAGGCGTCAAACACTCATTTTCGGGCAACCAGGGAGTGCCACAAGGTAGGGTCCGCTGCTGTCCCTGGTGTTATCTAAAGCACGTCCTCCGATAAAAACAACAACAATCTGAGCATTTCCTACGATGAGAGCACAATCTATCGTCTGTGTTTTCTTTGAGGCGTCCAAAACTCCGACTAACCAGGGAGTGCCACAAGGTAGGGTCCGCTGCTGCTTCTGGTGTTATCTATAAGGTACGTCCTCCGATAAAAAACACAATCTGAGCACTTCCTACGATGAGAACACAATCTATCGTGTGTTTAATCTCCTGCGACGTCCAACATTCCTCTTCGGACAACCAGGGAGTGCCACAAGGTAGGGTCCGCTGCTGTCCCTGGTGATATCTAAGGCACGTCCTCCGATAAAAACACAATATAAGCACTTCCTACGATGAGAGCACAATCTATCGTCTGTTTTTATCTCCTGCGACGTCCAACACTCCTCTTCGACTAACCGATAAAAGCACAATCTGAGCACTTCCTACGATGGGAGCACAATCTATCGTCTTTAATCTCCTGCGACGTCCAACACTCCGACTAACCAGGGCAAGGGGTTATACTGGGGCCGTGGCGGTTTCAGGTGCTACTGACGTGCCGAGCTCCTAGCGACTCTCACCTCGGCCCCGCCCTCACCGCTCCCTGTCACATCCGGCGTCACGAGCTGGATCGCCGCCACTCGCCGCCACCTTGACAACTACACGGCAATAGAGAACCCTCGTCACGAAGTTCTCAGCCCTGATTGATGTTTACCTGAGGACCTCCGACACCTCCCCCGCTGACAGGTATTTCCAGAGGGTTAGAAGGTGCGCGGTGCAGTTTCACGAGCGTGGCATCAGACAGATAAGGTGTGTCTCGTTATCACCTGGTTGTCTCTCTCACCACCACCGCCACCACCACCACTACCTAGCTGCTGTTGCCACATACACCCCTGTCACTACCATCATCACCGCCACCACCATCACCGCCGCCGCTGCTAACCTGGCACCGATGACACAGCACTCACCATCACTGTCATCACCACCACGTTTTAAATGCATCACTACGTTCACCATCACCATCACCACACACACACTACAGCCTCCCATCTACTCTCTCTCTCTCTCTCTCTCTCTCTCTCTCTCTCTCTCTCTCTCTCTCTCTCTCTCTCTCTCTCTCTCTCTCTCTCTCTCTCCTTGCATTTCGTGTATACTCTCTCTATTACAACCGAGGAGGTGGAGGAGGAGGGGATATGTTCTTACCTCCTCCTCCTCCTCCTCCTCCTCCTCCTCCTCCTCCTCCTCCTCCTCTTCATCCTGCCATGTAAACCTGTAGTGATAATTCGGGGTGAAAGAAGGGGAGGAAAGGGGGAAGGGGAGGAGGAGGAGAAAGGGGAGGAGGGGAGAAAGGGGAAGAGACAGCAAGCTCGTACGTTATTAGACACAAAGGTAGCAAACGATGGGGAGAAAAGGGAGGGGAGGAGACGATGGGGAGGAGGAGGAGGGGGAGAAGGAGAAGTTGAGATATGGGGAGCTACTGGAGGGAAGGAAGATAGATGCTGGGAAGGGAGAAGGGGAGATAAAGCCATGGGGAGATGCAGGGGAGGGAAATGGGCGAAGGGGAGGAATGGGCTGGAGTAAGGAACGGGTGAGAGAGGGAGGTGTGATATGGGAAGGGAGAGGAAGGGAGAGGTGTAGGTAAGAGAGGGTAGGGAGAAGGACATGAGGAAAGGGGAAGGGATGCAGTAAGGTATGGGCAGGTAGAGAATGGGAAAGGTAAGGGAAGACAGGTAGAGAGAAGTAGGGGGAGGTAAGGATTGGTAGAGTAATGCTAAATAGAGGTAGATGGGGAAAAAAGAATGGTCGAGAAGTAAAGGAAAGGGAAGGAGAAAGGAACTGAGGTGAGGAAGCGAGGAGGTGAGGGAGAGGTAGAGAGAGGTAGTAAAAGGTAGACAGGTAGAGTAATAGGGAATGGAGGAGGGAGAGAGAAGTAAGTAAGAGAAGTAAAAAGTTAGAGATGCAGTAGAAATTGGGGGACAGGTAAGGAGGGAGCAGGGGGAGAAGGTAGAGACAGATATACAGGTCAGGGCAGGTAAGGAAAGGGAAGAGTAAGCTTAGGAGAGAACGACACAGTAACTCAGGTGATCATCCGTGTTATGCTCAGGTAAGGAGAATTGTAGAGAGTCACCTTCATGCATGCCCCGACTGTGCCCCGCTCCCCCCCCCCCCCCTAGAAACACCACCATGCCCCGTCTCTTAACGCCCCGACAGTGCCCGCCTTGCCTAGCCCTCTTACCCCCTTCTCCCTTCCTCAGCCCCGTCCCTTAACGCCCCGACTGTGCCCCAACTTAATCTGCCCCTTTAGATAGTTGAGAATATTGAGGATGATGAGAGGATGAATGAAAAGATGATTGTGAAAGATGGTAATGAAGAGGACAGTGAATAATGATGATGATGAAGATGATGATGATGATAGTGAATGATGATAGTGAGTGAATGACGACTGTGATGCTAATAGTGAAAAAAAGACTAATGAGGATGATGGAAGAATGAATGAAAAGATGATGGTGAAAGATGGTAATGAAGAGGATAGTGAATGATAGTGAATGATGATGGTGAGTGAATGAAGACCGTGATGCTAAAAGTGAAAAAAAGAAAAAAAAAGAATGATGAGGATGATAAAAAAATGAAAGATGATAGTGAATGATAATGAAGAGAATAGTGAATGATAGTGAATGATGATGATAGTGAAAGAAACCCTCCACCAACCAGACAGCCACCAGCATACAGGTTCACCCCATCACTATGCCATTCCTCCCTTCATCCATGTAAATCCCCCCTAAACCACCCCTTCCCCCTCCCTCTCCCCTCCCTTCCCTTACACTAGCTTCCACTACCTACCCACTGCATAAAAAAGAGGGCGACAAAAACTTGTGGTGGCGCTGGTGGTGGTGGTGAGGGGGGATGGAGGGGGAGGGAGAGGGGAGACAGGTATGAGACCGCCTGTGATACCTGGCTTACCTTTGCTATTAAGAAGACTCAGAGAAAACGGAATAAAAATGTAGGTAAAAAAAGAAATGTAAATGTGTCTTTTTAATTTCTATTTCCGAGGATAAAAATAAAGGTATAATAATCTCCGTCTTTCCAGTTAACGATCTTCAGCCTTTTCTTTCTCCTGTCTATCCCTATTCTGGTTCCCTTTACACTCCCTAAAGCTCCAGTCTCGTAGCTCCTCTCCTCATATGAAGCACTTAGTAACTTAGAGTACCAAGCGCCACATATCTCTCCTCCCGAAATTGACCTCTCTTTTTGGACACTCCTTTGACCTCTATTCAGGAGCAGTGAGTAGCGGGCTTTTTTTTATATTTTTCTTTACGCCCTTGAACTCTCTCCTTAGCTGTAAAAAAAATATAAATAAATAGAGAGACGCTTGGTACACTATGTTATTAGGGGACTCATATGTTTCTGTGCGTGTCTAGTGGCGATAGAGTTGTATTTTCTTTATTTCTCCTTCTTTTTTTCCATTTTTTTATCACTAGGTTAATTATTATTGGTATTAGTATTAATGGTTGATGTTTTGATAGTAGTAGTAGTAGTAGTAGTAGTAGTAGTAGTAGTAGTTTCAGTGTTCCAGCATCACCATCTCGCTACACGCCACTCTCCTCCACTCCTAAAATCCACATCCATTCCACACACATCCATGAATACGCCCAACACCAACAGAAGCACATTCACGAACACTCACACAAGGTTGCTGGCTGCGAGATGGACAGAGAGCCTTTCCCAGCATCCCTCAGCATCCTCCTCTCACCTCACAACCCTCCCTACACACACACACACACACACACACACACACACACACACACACACACACACACACACAACACCTCTCTCCGCTCCCACCCTCTAACACACACACACAAGTACACACTCACTCACACACTCACACAACACCCAAACAGTAGCGGAAACAGACGAGACGACGCCCGAATGCAACAATGAAAGCGACGATGAGAACGACAATTATGTGGTCGTTCGTAGACTTATGTATCACACTGCAGGTCGTTGTGGGTGGCTGGCTGTGTGGACGGGGATGGAAGAGGGGAGAGGTGGAGTGGGTGGGAGAGGTGAGGTGGAGTTGGTGGGTGTGACTGCTTCTTCCTTCCCTCTCCTTCCTCCTCCTCCTCCTCCCCTTCTCACCTTTCTTGGCGTCCAGGTGAGTCGTAAATCGCGTACCTGCACAGAGGGCGTGACGAAGTGTGTGTTGCAGATATATAATAAAGAGATTACTGAGGTCTCAATGGGCGGTGCGGAGCAAGCAGGCAGGGGCGGCGGTGGCGTGTCCTGAGCGCTGATCCCTGACCAAGCAAATGTGTGTGTGTGTGTGTGTGTGTGTGTGTGTGTGTGTGTGTGTGTGTGTGTGTGTGTGTGTGTCTCTCTCTCTCTCTCTCTCTCTCTCTCTCTCTCTCTCTCTCTCTCTCTCTCTCTCTCTCTCTCTCTCTCTCTCTCTCTCTCTCGGCGGGAAAGGTCAAGAACGCCCATCATTTTCAGCTGTTAGTGGCCCAAGACACGACAATATGCTAAGTGCCTGTCTCTCTCTCTCTCTCTCTCTCTCTCTCTCTCTCTCTCTCTCTCTCTCTCTCTCTCTCTCTCTCTCTCTCTCTCTCTCTCTCATTTACTTCCTCCTCCTAGTTCTTCTCTTAGTTCAATTCCCTTCCTCTTCCTCTTCCCTTCCTCCTCTTACATTCTTTTCCCTTCCTTTAGTTAATCCCCTTCCTCTTCCATTCCTCTCGTTCTTCACATTCTTCATTCCCTCTCAACCTCCATTTACATAAATATATACATACATAAACACAGCCTTCCTCTGCCCTTCCCCTTAACCATCCAGCACCCTTTCAGTCCTACCTTCCTGTCAGTCCAGTCTCATAGCTTTCCCCCTTCCTCCTCCTCCTCCTCCTCTTCACTTCACCCATATACAGGCCACTTACCCACCCACACCATGCCCATACAACCTCCACCCCTATCCCCTTTCCTCCCCTCCCCTCTCTCCTACACTTCCCTTCCCCTGTACAGCCTCCCCTCCCCTAACCCCTTCCTCCCCTTCCCCTTTCTCCCCACGTCCTCCAGTATACAACATAAGCCTCTCTCGCTATCACTCCCATTAGGTTAACTTTACTCCCCTTCTCCCCTCCACTCCCCACCCAGCCCCCCAGACTTCAGCTCCCCATTAAAACCACTTCCAGCTCTCACACCCTCTCCCCTCCCTCCTCCTCCTCCTCCCCCTCCAGCCCCTTCTTATCCCTCCTCCTCTTCTTCCTCTTCCTCCCCCCCATCTCCCCTCTCCCCAGGGTTAATGTAGGGCAGGGCTCCGTGGGTGGGTGATGTGATCTGGGTAGTCACACACACACACACACACGCACACACGAAAATTATCCAAGAAGAAATAGGCAAATAACTGTGTGTGTGTGTGTGTGTGTGTGTGTGTGTGTGTGTGTGTGTGTGTGTGTGTGTGTGTGTGTGTGTGTGTGTGTGTGTGTGTGTGTGTGTGTGTACATTGAAAAACGCGTGTGAGATTATCGCCATTACAATGAATCTAACCTCTCTCTCTCTCTCTCTCTCTCTCTCTCTCTCTCTCTCTCTGCTATTGACACACTCGTACCTTGCCGTAAACCTGTTCACCTGCCCCTACCTAACACACCTGACCCCCTCGCCACACACAGGTAACCGGCTTAATCCCCTTGTTCCTCTACCTGCTAATACACCTGGGCTCCCTCTCCCCCCCCTAACGCACACCTGAAACGCCGATGCTAGACTCGTTTCTCTGCTTAAAAATACCTGGGCTGCTTCTTCGCGTCTCTTCATATGTTCCTATGTTTGTATTCTATGGAAGTGGAAGCATAGGAAGAAGAAGAAGAGGAGGAGGAGGAGGGACGAAGAAAGGAAGAGATAGAAGTGGAAGGAAGAGAAGAAATAGAAGACGAAGTAGAACAAGAAGGAGGAGGAGATTCTTAGATGATTCCGCCTCTTCCATAAACTATTTCCAAAGGGCAAAAAGGAGAGCAATGCGTGTTTTGTAAGTTTATGGTAGAGAAGAATGGTCTCCGCCGGTTCTTTTCCCCCATTCAGATGATGTCCGCCCTGGTATGGATTATGCATCTCATGTGTGGGAAAGGAGGATGTGCAGGGCTTCAGAAAGAGTCGTGAATGAGGCGGATAACACAGAGCTGAGTCGAGGTGAGAAAGCCTGAACCCTATTGCAGGACGAGACACTATTTCTATTGCTTAATTTTTCCGGCGCTGATAAAATGAAGTCTATGATGGTGATAGAGAAAGACTGATGAGGATGATGAGAGACTGAATGACGATGGTAGTGAAAGAAATGGGAAGAGGATAGTGAATGAGTGAAAGAAGGATGATGATAGTGAATGATGATGGTGAGTGAATGAGGACTGTGATGGTGATAGAGAAAGGCTAATGAGGATGATGAGAGACTGAATGACGATGATAGTGAAAGAATAGGGAAGAGGATAGTGAATGATGAGAGTGAAAGATGACGGCGATAGTGAATGAATGACGATGAAGGTGAGTGAATGAGGACTGTGATGGTGATAGAGAAAGACTAATGAGGATGATGAAAGACTGAATGACGATGATAGTGAAAGAAATGGGAAGAGGATAGTGAATGAGTGAAAGAATGATGATGATGGTGAGTGAATGAGGAGTGTGATGCTAATAGTGAAAAAAAAAGAATAATGGGATTGATGAAAAAATGAATGAAAATATGAAGCAAACAAATGCTCCATGAATGTGTGAGTTGGTACCACACACATAGCTTTGTTAAACTAAGTGGAACAAGTAAATAAGTAAATCAATTATAAATAAATATATCAGTAAATTCACAAAGCACACAAAACTTAAGGAAATATCGCTAAAAACTATAACAAATTAACGATATAACAAAGTCGACGGTTGGCTCAGTTTTCCCCTCCCCGCGCAGCAATTATGAACAACAAGAACTTGGCAACCTCGTCAGTTCCTGGAGTTTGGACCGAAAATTAAACTGCCTCATCCATTAAGGTGTTGTTGTTGTTGTTAGTGTTGGTGAAGTAGTAGTAGTAGTAGTAGTAGTAGTAGTAGTAGTAGTAGAATGAGATTATGAAAAATAATAAGAAGAAGAAGGAGAAAGAAAAGAAGAAGGGAAGAGTGAAAGGAAAGAAGAAAAGGAGAACAAGAAGAAAAAGAAGAGGCAAAAAAAGAAAAAATAATAAGGAGAGAGAGAGAGAGAGGCAACAGGTGGAGAGAAAAGCGTAAGGGAGAGAAAAAAGTAAGTGGAGGGAAATTTTAAAGGCGGAGGAAAGGTTGAAGAGGTCGATAAATTTCTTTCCGATAGATACACGGGTCATATTTTTTTTTTTTTACTCTTGAACGAATTATATCTTTGGAACGTTCTCTCTCTCTCTCTCTCTCTCTCTCTCTCTCACTGCCAAGTCATGTTCAGTTTATTTTTTATTAGAAATTTTATATCGAATTAAAATTAATGTTAAATCGTGTGCGTGCGTGCGTGCGTGCGTGCGTGCGTGACCGAGAGAGAGAGAGAGAGAGAGAGAGAGAGATGGAGCGACGAACGAACTTGACGCTTGAGTGGAGGGAAAAAAAGTGGAGAGAAAAAGTAGGGCGGAGGAAAGATGAAAGAGGAAAAAAAAAAAGAGGCAATGGAAAGATTAAGAGGCAAAGTGGAGGATTAACTTGAGGAGGAGGAGGAGGAGGAGGAGGAGGGAAGATAGTGGAAGCATAAGAGCATAAGGAGAAAGAAGAAGAAGAAGAAGAAGAAGAAGAAGAAGAAGAGGAGGAAGAAGGACGAAGAAAAGAAGGAAAAGAAGAAATAGAAGACGAAGTAGAAGAACAAGAAGAACAAGGAGGAGGAGGAAAAGGAGTAAGAGGAGGAAGAGGAGGAGGAGGAGGAGTGATGGGCCAGGTGACGAGGCTTGAAGAGTTCCCCGAAGTTTTTTTTTCTTTTTTTTTAAGTTCTTTTCTTGGAGAGCGAAAAAGATTTGTCAATGTATAGCAGTGACACCCGCCGGAGCAATGCCCTCCTCCTCCTCCTCCTCCTCCTCTTCCTCCTCCTCCTCCTTATTTGCTCTACATCTCCATTTTCGTCTTCTTTTTCCTCCACTAATTTTTTTTTGTTCTAGTTTCCTTTTTTGTTTCCTCCTCCTCCTCTTCTACTTCTTTTCCTCCTCCTCCTCTTCTACTTCTCTTCCTCCTCCTCCTCCTCCTCCTTCCTTCATTACTTTCTTTCTCATTCTAGTTTTCCTTATTTTTTCTTATGTTCTTATGTTTTTGCGGTTTTCTTTTCCTCCTCCTCCTCCTCTTCCTTCTTCTTCTTCTTTCTTCTTTGCTCTCTATCTTCATTCTCATTCCCTTTTACTATCATTCCTTTTATGTCCATCTATTTGTATTTCATTTTATACCCTCCTCCTCCTCCTCCTCCTCCTCCTCTTCCTCTTCTTGTTGTTTTTGTTCTAGTTCTTTTTTCTTGGCTTTCTTTTTCCTTATGCTCTAATACCTCCACTGTCTTCCCTCCTCCTCCTCCTCCTCCTCCCCCCCATCCTCCTCCTCCTCCTCCTTCCCTTCGTCCTTGTTATAATCCTCCTTCTCGTTTTCCTTTTTCTTCATTTTCTTCTCCTCCTCCTCCTCCTCCTCCTCCTCCTCCTCCCGTACGCAGGTGTGCATCAGGTAACAGGAGGCCAATGACCCTTTTCCAGGTGAGACGCCGGAGGGTATATTGCTGAGATGGGAAATTGTTATAAAGAGCCAGGGAAGGAAGGGAAGGAAAGAAGGAAGGAAGAAGAAAGAAGGAAGGAAAGGAAGTAAAGAAGGATGGAAGGAGAGAAGGAAGGGGCTACGTTATTAAAGAGAGAGAGAAAGGAAGGAAGAAAGGAAGAATGAAAGGACGAGAAAGAGAGAAAGGAAGGATAGAAGGAAAGGAAGAAACAAAAGAAGGAAAGAAAGAAGGAAGAAAAGAAAGTAGAAGGAAAGGAAGAAACAAAAGAAGGAAAGAAAGAACAAAAATAAAGAAAGAAAAGAAAGAAAAGGAGAAGGAAAGAAGAGGAAAGGTAAAGATGAAAAAATGTCACCTTCAAAATGGGAAACGCTGATCCTATACTCCTCCTCCTCCTCCTCCTCCTCCTCCTCCTCCTCCTAGCCACAGGGAAAGACTTGACGTAATAAGGTTTTGAAGATGATGGTGGACGCATTTTCTTCTTCTTCTTTCTCTTGTTTTTTTTCTTTCTTTTTGTTTTGTATTATGAGCTTTTTTTTTTTTTTGAGTTGGCGTCTCGTTATTTTTTTCCCTTTGTTTACTCTGCTATTGTTGCTTATCATCCTTCTTCTCTCGTTCGTCTTTTTCCTTCCTCCTTTCTCTCTCCTTCTTCCTCTTTGTCTTCTTTATTTCTACTCTATTTTTACCTTCTTATTTTCAACCTACCTTCCTTTCTATCTATCTACCTATCTACACCTACCTACGTGTCTACCTGCTTACTATCCTTCTCTGTTCTTCTTTTCCCTTCCTCCTTTCTCTTTCTTTATCTTTTATTTCACGCTTTTACCTTCCCTATTTCCTACCTGCCTTCCTTTCTATCTATCTATCTATCTATCTAAACCTACCTACGTGTCTACCTGCTTACTATCCTTCTCTCGTTCTTCTTTTCCCTTCCTCCTTTCTCTTTCTTTATCTTTTATTTCACGCTTTTACCTTCCCTATTTCCTACCTGCCTTCCTTTCTATCTATCTATCTATCTATCTATCTAAACCTACCTACGTGTCTACCTGCTTGCTATCCTTCTCTCGTTCTTCTTTTCCCTTCCTCCTTTCTCTTTCCTTCTCTATCTTTATCTTTTATTTCACTCTTTTACCTTCCCTATTTCCTATCTACCTTCATTTCTATCCATCTATCTATCTAAACCTACCTACCCATACAACTTACTGCTCTACCGTCCTCTCTTCCACTTCTCCCTCAATCTATCTTTCTTTCCCTCCTTTCTTTCCTTCATACATACATATTTCCCCCCCCCCCTTTTCCCTCTACCTCTCTCTCTCTCCTTTCTTCCTTTCTTATATACTCATACATTATTTTTTTCCCCTTACCTCCCTTCTTCTTCTTTGTCATCAGGTCACTTCAAACGCCCCTCGCCCGCTCTCCCTTCCTCCCTTACCGTCACTCTCTCCCTTGCGTTGCAGTGCTAAGATATATATTTCTTTTTTTCTCCCTCCCTTCTCGTCCTTAACGCCTCTCTCCCTCACGCTGTCGCCCTTATCCACGCCATCACGCCACCTGCCCTCCACTTCATTAGCCGGCACACACACACACACACACACACACACACACACACACACACACACACACACACACACACAGACATATGACATTACTTTTTCTTCTTTTTTCTGATAATATTACTTTGTTTTCTTCTTTTTCTTCTTCTCTTTTCTTGTTTCTTCTTTTTCTTCTTCTCCTCTTTCTTTATTTACACTTAGCTTTGTTTTCTTTATAGTTCTTTTCTCTCTTTTTCTTGGCTCAAAACACACACACACACACACACACACACACACACACACACACACACACACACACACACACACACACACACTCGAGGGCATAATTACCCAACATAAGAACTCTATTTCACACTCCATTACCTCCTTTCAATCACCTGGATGCTGTAATTCCCTCATCTCATTACTCATCTCATCCTCTATATATATCTCACCTGAAGAACATCACTAACACCTGTCCTAATTATTTTTCTCCTATTACCTTATCTCAAACACCTGATAGGATTATTATTACCTGGTTCAAATTACGCATCTTGATCTGCACACACACCTGAGTCAAGTCATTAGTTTATTAGTTCGCTCACCTTTCTCCGCCTCACCTGTGACAGCTTAGTTTTTATTTTTGGTAGCTTCTTTTTTCTTGGTTTTCCTTTGGGTTTTTCAATCTGTTTTTCCTTTTCCTATGCCTTTTTTTCGATCCTTCCTACCTACTTTTCCTTTTTTTTAAAGTTTTTATTTTTAGTAGATTCGTTTGTTTTCCTCTGTCCTCTTTCGTTCTGTTTTCCTTTCCCTATGTCATTTTTTTTCGATCCTTCCTATCTACTTTCCCTTTTCTGTTTCCTTCTTTCTTCCTCTTTATTTTTAATTCTCAGTTTTTCCTACCTTCCCTCTTTCCTTCCTTCCAATTCGTTTGTTTTCCTCTGGTTTCTTTCGTTCTGTTTTTCCTCTCCCCATGTCTTTCTTTTCGATCCTTCCTATCTACTTTCCCTTTTTTGTTTCCTTCTTTCTTCCTCTTTTCATTTTCTCAAGTTTTTCCTACCTTCCCTCTTTCCTTCCTTTCTTCAGTCATTGCCTAACCTCACCTGGGCATGGATACTATCACCTCACAATACCTCACCTGACCTAAAACACCTGAGATAATGTATTGCCAATCTTACTCTCACGTACCAAATATCTATAGAGTCATTAATACCTGCCTACCTATTCGGCCTTACCACCTATGCGGCCTAATCTTATCTACCTACCCACCTTGCCTCGTATCACCTACCTATCCACCTATCTACCTGGGCTCCCAAAACCTTACCTACCTACCTACCTGGCCTGATCTCACCTGCCTCATCTCAATTTGCCATTACTAGCTACCTACCTGGACTAATCTCACCTGCCTCATCTCAATTTGCCATTACTAGCTACCTACCTGGACTAATCTCACCTGTCTCATCTCAATTCGCCATCACTACCTACCTACCAAGCCTAATCACACCTGACTCACCTACATACCGCTACTGACATTCACACTCTCATCCAAGCGTGACTCCACACCTCCATTTTCACTCTCACTCTCCTACGGCTCAGTGATTATGATAATGAGACCGAGGGGGAAAAAGTGCCACTCGTTCGAGACCCACGAGTGAACTTATGTAATGATAGCGTTGGTTGCGTCGCGTGAGTGGGAGTTTTGGATGCAGTTATTGACTCTTACTTAACCTTTCATCATGCGGTGTTTACGGCTGAGGGAGTTTGTTGATGAGGGAAAAGTGGAATAAATGAGAGGCGATGGAGAATGGGAATATAATAGGATTAGTTTTTTTAGACGGTGAGGGAGATAGTTGAAAGATAGATTGATCAAGATGTATAGATAGGGAGAGAGATTGGGAGAAGGAGGGAGGGAGAAATTGAGTGAGAGGCAAAGAAGACAGAGAAAAAAAAAGGAATAAACGATAGACGATAAAAATTGGGATATAGTGGGAATGTTTTTTTTTTTTTTTTTGCGAGGAAAATGGGTATATAATAGGTCTAGTTTTTTTTTGGTGGGGGGACAGGATAAGATAGGATTATTTTTTTAGACGGTGAAGGAAATAGCTCTAGGATAATAAACAGAGGGAAAAAAAGGAATAAACGAGACGATAAAAAATGGGGATGAAGTACGAATGTGTTTTGTTTTGAGAGCAAAATATATCTAGGGGAATAAACAAACACAAAACAAACAAAACAAACAAAAAAATGACCTCGTTAATCCCTACTTTTTCAAACGTAAACAAGAGTGAAAAGAAGACAGGCTAAAATAAGGTTGTTTTCTTTTTCTTATTTTCTTTTTACAGTATAAGTTTTAATAAAGTGCTTTTTCTTGTTTTCTTTTAATATAGAATCTGACTTTTCTTTTTTTTAATATATGTTCCTTTCTTTCCATGTATTACCCAGCGAATGGAAGGGAGATGAGGAGGGACGGAGGGATAATTGAAAGGGAGGGAGAAGGAGGGATTAGGAGGGAGGGAGGAGGAGGAGGGGGAAGAAAGGAGGGATGGAGAGAGACCGCTAATGATCCAACGGTTGAAACAATGCACATACACACACACACACACACACACACACACACATATAGATAGATAGAGAGAGAGAGAGAGAGAGAGAGGCAAAGAAGACACAAAGTACTTCCAGAAAATGTCAAAGGTCTCTCTCTCTCTCTCTCTCTCTCTCTCTCTCAAAAGCGCGTGCATCCAAATTATTTTCCAGGCAGGCTCTTCCGGGTGAGCGAGCGCTGCTGTGATTGGCTCAGACGGTCAACACGGCCAGCCAACCAGGAGCCAGGGAGGGGCACGCCAGCTTATTGCTTCTTAGTCCTTACCGCCATATATTGCTACCTACACCCCCACTGGACCACCGTTCGAACCCCCCTCTCCCTCATCCTCTTCCATTCCCTCTTCGTCTCCTTCCCCATCTGACTCCCCTCTCCCACTACACCCCCTCGAAACGCCCTTCCGCAGTCTCCTTTCGTCTTCTCTACCTCCTAAACTCCTTCCACCTCCAATTCCTCCACCTCCTTCACCCCTCTTCCCATCCCCTCCACACCTCCTTCATCTCTCCTACCCCCTTCATCTCTCTCCTTCAACCCATTTCATCTCTCGTCTTCTCTACCTCCTAAACTCCTTCCCCCTCCAATTCCTCCACCTCCTCACCCCTTTCCCAATCTCCTCTCCACCCCCCCTTCACCTCTCCTACCCCCTTTCATCTCCTTCCTCCAACCCTCTTCATCTCCCCTCTACTCTTCCTCCCTTCCAGCTTACCCATTCCGTCAGTAGCTCAGTGGTTCAGGAGTGGAAGAAGCTGGGGTGGATGGATGGGGTGAGGATGCTGGTGGGATGGAAGAGGGGGGGGGGGGTAATGTGTGTGTGTGTTTGTTTGTCTATCCATCTGTTTGTGTGTTTGTGTTCCGTCCGGGTAGATGTTTGTTTGTCTGTTCATTCTTGTTTTTTGTTTTGTTTTTGTCTTCGTCTGTATTTCTGTCTGCCTTTCTGTCTGTTTGTCAATCTGTAGTTCTTATGATGATGATGATGATGATGATAGTGGTGATTATAATATAAGTAAATAACAACAACAATAATAATAATAATAATAATAATAATAATAATAATGACACTAATACTAACAATAACAATAAAGGTTATACTACTAATAAAAAAACACCTGCGGCTGGAATGTTCGAGCTAATTAAAACTGGATTACCTTTTTTTACCTGTGTGACCGCCTCCACGCGTCCTTAATTACAGGTAAGCTACTATTATCATTATTATTATTACTATTATTATTATTATTATTATTATTATTATTATTATTATTGGTATTAAGGAGGATGTAGAGACGAGGAAGGGAAATGAAATAGAAGGGAGGAAGAAGGGAAGGGATGAAATGCGGAGGAGGATATTAAATAGAGGAGGAAAAAGAGGAGGGAGGAAAGGAAGAAGGAAGAAAGAGGTTGTTAAATGGAGGAGAAAGAAGAGTGTTGGAGAGGAGAAGGAGGAAAGGGAAGTAAAGGAAGAGGAGAGGAGAGGAAAGCGTAAAGGGAGGAAGAGAAAGAGGGAGAGAGGAGAGAGAGGAAGGGAGAGAAAATGCAAAGTCAAACAGTCTCCCCCCCTTATCTCTCTCTCTCTCTCTCTCTCTCTCTCTCTCTCTCTCTCTCTCTCTCTCTCACTTTTAATGAACGAGGAAAAGCGAAACATCAAATAAAATGAGAGAGAGAGAGAGAGAGAGAGAGAGAGAGAGAGAGAGAGAGAGAGAGAGAGAGAGAGAGAGAGAGAGCAGACCAGTATCTTCTACAACCCCCCCTCCTCCTCCTCCTCTTCTCACACACTCACCCCCTTTATGAGTCTTCCTACCTGTCCACGGCGGGAATTATTAAGCTCAGGTAAAGGTGCGCGGTGCTTTAGAGACTTAATGAATGTTACCTAGATGACTTTATTCACTCATTCATTACTCTTTTATTACCTCGATTTTCCTCCTTTTTCTTTTTGTTTCTTTTTTCCTCCTTTTCTTGTTTTGTTTTGGTGATATTTTTGGGGGGATTCCTGTTTTTTTATTGATTTACGTGTTGTTGTTTTTTTTGCTCTGTTCTTTATTTTTTGTTTTTGTTTTTCTCTCTTCTTGTTAATTTATTCTCCATTATTCATTCTTATTAAGTTCATTCATCTTCCACTAATTCTTCTCCTTTTCTTCTCTTCTCTCTTCCTCCTCTTCCTCTTGTTCTTGTTCCTGTTCTAGTTCTTGTTTTTCGTCTTCTTCTTCTTCTTCTTCTTCTTCTTCTTCTTCTTCTTCTTCTTCTTCTTCTTCTTCTTCTTCTTCTTCCTCCTCCTCCTCCTCTTAATTAGCAGAATGACAATCCGTAACAAGAATGGTAAAAAAATGTGCTGATACCATTCCTCCTCCTCCTCCTCCTCTTCCTCCTCCTCCTCCTCCTCCTCCTCCTCCTCCTCCTCCTCCTCCTTCTTCTCCTCCTCCTCCTCTCCTCTCAAGGGTCGATAGTACCAGTTTTTACTTAGTCCGCCTTCGTCTACGGGCATCCGGGAGAGGAGGAGGAGGAGGAGGAGGAGGAGGAGGAGGAGGAGGAGGAGAGCTAGGATTCCTCAGCGTTCTCTCCCTTACAAACAAATAAACAAACAAACATCGAGAGGTAAATGACTGCTCTCGACTCTTCCTCTTCCTCTTCTTCCTCCTCCTCCTCCTCCTCTTCTGTTTTTGCCAACGTTTACTTTCTTGATCTTTTCTTTTAATATTTTTCTTCATTTTCCGTCTTTCTTCGTTCGTCTCTTCCTCTTCCTCCTCTTCTTCTTCTTCTCCTTCTTTTTTTTTGCTATCGTTTACCTTCTCGACCTCTTTTCCTTTTATTTTTTTTCTTCGTCCTCTTTCTTCGTCTTCCTCCTCTTCTACTTACTCTTATCATTTGCGTTATTTCTCCTTTTTTTCATCTTTTTCTTGTTCCTATTTCGTATTCCTCTCTCTCTCTCTCTCTCTCTCTCTCTCTCTCTCTCTCCCTTTATCATCTTTATATAGCTTTCATTATCAGTTCTCTCTCTATCATTGTCATCATTATCAGGTTCAACATTCTCCATCCTTCATCCATTCTTCTCTATTCCCTCATTCGTTCTTCTATCCCACCTTTTCCGTTCATTCCCTTCCCTTGTCAGTCTCCATTTTTCTTCCTCTCCTTTCTTCCGCCTGTCTTCTGTCCCTTCTGTTCCCTTCTACTCCCTTTCCTTTCATTCCCTGTCATTCTTCTTTCTCCTCTACTCTTTCTTTCATTCTTCTGTCCCACCTGTCCATCCCTTCCCTTCCCCTGTCGGCTCCCATCTACCCCTTGTCCCCTTTCTTCTCCCCTCCCTTTGTCCCCCTGTCGCCGCCCCGTCCC
This sequence comes from Eriocheir sinensis, assembly GCF_024679095.1. Taxonomy (NCBI): domain Eukaryota; kingdom Metazoa; phylum Arthropoda; class Malacostraca; order Decapoda; family Varunidae; genus Eriocheir; species Eriocheir sinensis. The sequence continues at coordinate 21,846,932 of NC_066521.1, read as the reverse complement.
GTGTTGCAGGCTGGCGGGCGGCGGTGACAGGCAGTCCGCCGCGCCAAGCCTTCCTACCTGTGTCCACCTGATAATTAAAGACGCCAGCCTACTCCTTCTCCTCCTCCATTTCCTTTTTTTTTCTCCTCTTCTTCCTCCTTATCATCCTTCTTGTTCTTGTTCTAGTTTTCGGTTTTGTTCTTCTACGCCTTCTATTCTTTCTATGTCCCTCCTCTTCCTACTCATTCTCCTTCCAATACTCACTCCTCCTCCTCTTCCTCAGTCTCTCCTCTCTTCTTCTTCCTCCTCCTTCTCCTTTACGTGCGAGAAAGGGAAAGGCGGGATAAAAGAAAGGGGGAGGAGACGAAAAAAAAAAAGCGAATGATGGGAGGAGAAAAAAAAAAAAAAAAAAAGAACAGTTTTTCCATATAATTTTCAAAGCCTCACAATACTCCTCGATCCCACACTAAACAGCCCACACTATAAAAGGCATCCTGCGCTCCATACAACGAACCAGCCCTCACCTTCCTGCACTTAAACACGCAAGGGGGACCGAGGGGGAACGTTGACAAATTCCCCTGCAAACAGGTAGATCTAATTACCTGTTGAACACCTACCTGACGGGGGTACAGGTAACACAGGTAAGAGGCTTAGAAGTGACGAAGCCGAATAAGGAGGCGGTAAGGAGGCGGAGGTAAATGATTCCTTAACCTAAGCCTCTCGCGTCCACCTGGCTGGTCTCATTATTACCAAGATTACCTGTCAGCCTCCGAACTCACCTGCCATTTAAACGTCTCCCGCTTCCTCCTCCTCCTCCTTCTCCTTCTCTTCCTTTTCTTCTTTCTGTCCGCACGACCATATTCAGTTTTCTCTGCCTTTCTCTGTCTCTTCGTCTTCTCTCTTGTCCTTCCTCCTCCTCCTTCTTCTCTTCCTTCCTTCTCTTCTTCTGTCCTGTCTATCTCGTCTGTCTGCTTTTCTTTGCCCGTTTCCTTTCCTAACTGTCTCTCCCACATGTTCCTGTCTCTGTAACATCTCTCTCTTTCTCTTTACCTGTCTCTATCTCACCTGTCTTTTCCTCTTCTAACTGTCTCTCCCACCTCTTCCTGTCTCTGTAACATCTCTCTCTTTCTCTTTACCTGTCTCTATCTCACCTGTCTTTTCCTCTTCTAACTGTCTCTCCCACATGTTCCTGTCTCTGTAACATCTCTCTCTTTCTCTTTACCTGTCTCTATCTCACCTGTCTTTTCCTCTTCTATCCGTCTCTCCCACATCTTCCTGTCTCTGTAACATCTCTCTCTTTCTCTTTATCTGTCTCTATCTCACCTGTCTTTTCCTCTTCTAACTGTCTCTCCCACTGTTTCTGTCTCTCCTTACCTGTCTCTCCAACTGGTCGGAATATACACCTGTCTAACATACCTGCCCTTACGAACGCCAGTCTCTCCGGCACCTGTTTACCTGCCATCTGAACACTTGTCCGTCTGTCTACTGTTTACCTGTTGTTCCTACCTGGTCTTATATGATTACCTGTAAGTTACCTGTCTCTTAACCTGTCTATATATATACCTGTCTTTTTTCCATGCCATAAATGCCTCTTTGATATTCCACCTGTTTCTTGAGGTCTTTTTGGTTGCATGTTTTTATTGCTTTTCCTCCTCCTCCTCCTCCTGCTCCTGCAGGGTACAGACGTGACAGCCACACCCTTCATCTTCTTGGCTAAACCTGATGATGCTGATGATAGGAAGGAGGAGGTGGAGGAGGAGGAGGAGGAGGAGTATAGATAAGACGAAAAAGGAAAAAAAAAAAGAATATATAAAAAAACACCAACAGGAAATTAAGGAAGACGAGGAAGGTATGAGTGAGTGTGTGTGTGTGTGTGTGTGTGTGTGTGTGTGTGTGTGTGTGTGTGTGTGTGTGTGTGTGTGTGTGTGTCAGGGTACTCGCCGCGACTTTTCTTTCCCCCCCTTCCTTCCCTTTCTTTTGCGCGGTTCGGAGCGGCTGCGGGACATTCTCTCACGTGCTGCGCCGCGCCACACCTGACAGGTATGACAGCCGGACCGGGCCAATTATGAGTAAGTGCTTGCGCCAGGTATGTAGGAAGCCAGACACACAGACAGACGGACAGACAGATAGATTGAGACGAGAGAGAGAGAGAGAGAGAGAGAGAGAGAGAGAGAGAGAGAGAGAGAGAGAGAGAGAGAGAGAGAGAGAGAGAGAGAGAGAGAGAGAGAGAGAGAGAGAGAGAGAGAGAGAGTGGGAATAATAATAGTAATAAAAAATGATGATAATGATAATAATAATAATAATAATAATAATAATAATAATAATAATAATAATAATAATAAAGATGAAGGAAACGAAGAAAAGAATAGATGATTTATGATAGAAAAATATAAGAAAAAGATATACAAGACGAAGAAGAAGTAAAAGAAGAAAAGATGGTGGAGAAGAAGAAGAAATAGAAATAGAAAAAGAAGAAGAAAACTTGACTAGAAGGAAATATGGGTTGAACGAAAACAAGACAAGAACGCGTATCCATAAAAAAAGGAAGAGAATGACTATGATAACTTACTTACGAACACACACATACTTCCAGCTGATCAGGAGGCAGACTCAACACTTACCTGTGGAAAAGAAAAAACACACAAATTAGATCATAGAATACTAAAAAAAAAAAAAAAAGCGAATCAATACATATATAGGAAAACTGACCATTCTAAAATAAACAACAACAATATCACAGTTCAGAGCATAACTTTTGCGGTAACATTTTAATTCAATTCCTAAGTTTTTTTTTACATATTAATTAACTTCTTTACATTCCTTCACTAACCTGACCTAACTTGACATTTTGCTTCTACGTTTTAATTCAATTCCTAAGATTTTTACATATTAGCTAACTTCTTTACATTTCACATTCCTTCCCTAACCTAACCCAACTATTGGCTACAACCTCTAGTTTAATTATCTATATATCTTCCCTCGTCTATCTTGTCTCCTCTTAACTCTTTGCTACAACATTCACTTCAATCATTTTACATTTTACTTGGTCGATTTGTCTTTCCTTCCTATCCTTCCTTCCGCGTTCATACCATTTCCTTTATAGTATTCAGCACCTCGCTCCTCCCTCCCTTACCTTGCCTGCCCCGTGCCACAAATTGAAGGCCCCATCTCCTCACCTCCATCCCTTCCTACCTATCTACCTAGTGACCCCCAGTTCCTCCTCGCCCAGCCTTCCCCAAGCACCCATCACCCATCACCTTAATTTTACCCCTTCCTTTCTACCCCGTTAGCTCCAGTCCCTCCTCTCCCACCCCCTCTCCAGCACCCATCACCCCACCCCTTCCTACCTACCTACATAGTGACACCCCCCTCCCCAACGCCCAGCACCACGCCCCTACCTACCTACATACTCCAGTTCCCCTCCCTCCCCCCCCTCACATCCTCCTAACCGTCGCTACAGCTCTTCCTCCGTTTGACAGTCACCTGCCGCGCCCAGCAAGCACCTGTTCTGGCCGGCGTCCAATGCTAATGTTTGCTTTCAACATTTTCATTGCGATAAACAGACGCGGCTCGCTCGTTCACGCGATGCCGGAACCAAAGCGTCTCTGAGGGCGGCTTGTAAATAAAACATCGGAAGAGGAGGAGGAGGAGGGGGTGAGGGGTGAGGAGGAGAGGCATGGCTGTAAACTCTCCCTGGATGTCTCTGCGGTGACAGCTTGAGGCGCCCGAGCAAGCATCCGCCACAGGGAACAAGGACACGCCTGCCCACACCTACCCGGGCGGGGACTGAAGGGACTGAAGTGCCGCGCCGCCTCGTACAGCAGGAGGAAGACGAGGCACAAATGAAGACGAATGAATGAATGAATGAATAGGAGAGACAAACACTTTCTAGGATCAAACGAAGCTGTACAAGAGTGTAAGAGATTTGATGGTCGGTGTGATTGAAGTTTACTGCAAGACGTATAGTTATAAAAGGAGAGGATTAAGTAGAAATAAGAGAATGAAGAGGCAAGAAACTCCATAATGATACACCTTGGATTATAACGCCTTACTAATCTGCTGGAGTTTCAAAGGTGTGTATATTTAGAGTTTACTGCAAGAAACTGAATATAAACAGGTGAGAATAGAGGAGGAAATCATAGAATACTGAATGAATGAAGAGGAAAGAAACTCCATAATGCGACAACACCTTAGATTATAAAGCGCCTTACTAATCTGATGGAGTTTCAAGGGTATGTATATTTAGAGTTAACTGCAAGAAGTTGAATATAAATAAGTGAGAATAGAGGAGGAAAATACAGAAGACAATACTGAATGAATGAATAGGAAAAAAAAACTCCATGACGTTGCAACTTCTTGGATCATAAAGCGAAGTACAAGTGTGCAAGAAATTATTAGGTGAGTTAGTTGAAAGTTCACTGCAGGAATTACTTATAAAATCCGAGGAAAAAAACATGATTACGAGTTTATAAGAAAGGAAGCATGAATGACCAGGACACAGACCCCATGACGCTGCAACTTCTTGGATCATAAACCGACGTACAAGTGTGCAAGAAATTATTAGGTGAGTTGAAAGTTCACTGCAGGAATTAGTTATAAAATGTGACGATTAAACTGGATTACGAGTTTATATGAAAGGAAGCATGAATGACCAGGACACAGACCCCATGACGCTGCAGCTTCTTAGAATATAAAGCGACTTCCACTAAATTAAGAAGTATTTGAGCTTAATGTTTTGGTTTGTGAATGTAATTATAAAGAGGAGCAAAAAATAACAGGAAGAATGAATGAAAATAGGAAACAAAAGCGACTTCCAATGTGCACTAAATTATGAAGCATGTGAGCTTAATGTTTTGTTTTGTGAATGAAATTATAAAGGGGAATAAAAAAAACAAAAAACAGGAAGAATGAATAAGAGACAGACTCCATAAAGGTCCCACTATTCCCCTATTTCCCCTCACACACTACTCCTTCCCCTCCCTTCCCCCTTACACTAAAAAAAATCCCCTCCAAACATTATTCCCTTATCTCCCTCACGATATTTCCCCTCGCCATACACAACCTATTTCCCCCCTCCCACAGACAGACTATTTCACCCCCCCACACATTATTCCCTTACCCCCCTCACTGTATTCCCCCACGCCCCAAACAACCTATTTTACCCCCTCCCACACACACATTATTTCACCCCCCCCCTCAAACATTATTTCCTTCCCCGTGCACAGTATTTTCCCCACGTCCCCCCCTCCCACACATACATTATTTTACCCCCCCCAAACACATTATCCTCTTCCCCCCTCACTATATTTCCCCTCGCCATACACAACCTCTTTCCCCCACTCCCATACACTCTGTTTCACCCCCCCCCCCTCAAACACATTATTCGCTTCCCCCCTTCCAGTATCCCCCACGCCCTAAACAACCTATTTCTCCCCCCTCCCACACACACTCTATTTCAACCCCCCCACCCACTCAAACACATTATTCCCTTCCCCTTCCAGTATCCCCACGCCCCAAACAACCTATTTCCCCCCTCCCACACTATTTCCACCCCTCTAACACATCATTCGCTTCCCCTTCCAGTATTCCCCACGCCCCAAACAACCTATTTCTCCCCTCCCATACACACACTATTTCCCCTCCCTCAAACACGTGATTTCCATCCCCCCTCACAGTATTTCCCCACGCCCCAAACAACATATTTTCCCCTCTCTCACATTATTTTTCCCCATACTCACATCCAAAATATCTCACTATCCTCCCCTCCACACATACTCCCCCCCTCCTCCTCCTCCGCCTCCTTCCCTCCACACACATTACCTCCTCTAACCCACATATCTTGACTTATAAGCAGGCACATTATTTCCCCCTTCCTCCTTCCTCCCCCCCCCCCTTTTTTTTTTACCTTACAAGGAAGGACACACACTCATAAAGGTAATCCATGTGAATGCCTCTCTCTCTCTCTCTCTCTCTCTCTCTCTCTCTCTCTCTCTCTCTCTCTCTCTAATGATGGAGATATTTTCGACTTCCCTGTCACTTAACGTCGCTTTTAGGTTAATGCCAAGTTAACACACACACACACACACACACACACACACACACACACACACACACACACACACGCACACACAAAAAAAAAAAAAAAAAAACGCCCACCTGCCCACACACACATACACACACACACACACACACACACACGCACACACACACACAGAGCCGGCAGTCATCCAAAACAACCTCTACAAATAGACTTTCAAACGCAATGATATACCGAGGTGGAGATAATGATGTGCTTGAGGAGGAGGAGGAGGAGGAGGAAGGGAAAAAGAGCAACAGCAATAGCAAGAGAGAGAGAGAGAGAGAGAGAGAGAGAGAGAGAGAGAGAGAGAGAGAGAGAGAGAGAGAGAGAGAGAGAGAGAGAGAGAGAGAGAGAGAGAGAGAGAGAGAGAGCATAGTGAATAGACATAATTAGAAAGAAAACAAAGAAAAACAAAACTAAAAAAGAGACAAACTAAAAATAAAAAATACTGCATAGAAAAACAACAACTGGGAATGATAAACAACACACACACACACACACACACACACACACACACGACCACACACACAAACAACAACAACAACAACAACAACATAGCCGTTCGTCACCCTCAGGACAGGTTGGCAGCGGAGGGGACAGGCGGCGACACTTCAAACACACACACACACACACACACACACACACACACACACACACACATCGTCGTTACTCTACTATCACAACCACTACCTTTTCTCCTCCTCCTCCTCTGTGGTTTTAAGTGATACGCGTTCTGACCTTGTAGAGTGCCAGGGGAGGAGGAGGAGGAGGAGGAGGAGGGAAGGGAAAGAGACGCTGCAATGTTTCCTTCTCTCTCTCTCTCTCTCTCTCTCTCTCTCTCTCTCTCTCTCTTTATCTTCTCTCCACTTCCACCACCTCCACTTCCACCACCACCACCACCATGAAATCAGCAGCCACGGACTCACCCCCCCCCCCCCGCGGCCCCCCTTCGGTATAACAACAGGGGGGGGGGGGCATGGATCCCTGCGTCAGTGGCACTCCATCACAAGTGTCACCATAACATTGCGTATGGCACACCTGTTCTGGCCTACCTGTGTCCCTGTGCCCCCCCCCCCTCCTTCCCCTCTGGCATTGTACTCTCTCTCTCTCTCTCTCTCTCTCTCTCTCTCTCTCTCTCTCTCTCTCTCTCTCTCATACCCATTCCCTTTCCTCCTCTTCATATCCATTTCCTTAAAGCATCCAACTCCCTTTCTCTTTCTCTCTCTATTTTTCATCATACTGTTAACTTTTTCCTTCTTTTATCTATATCCTTCCATTTTCACTATACCCACTTCATTGCACCTTTCTTTACCCTCATTATCCATTCATTACCTCATCATTACCCTTATTATCCATTCAGTCATGTCATCGTTACCCTCATTACCCATTCATTACGTCACCCTCCTTCTCTCATAACCATTCTCCCATCTGTACTTCTCATCATGCCATCCACATCCCTTTCTCATATCCATATCCCTCAGCATTCAACTCCAAGCTCCCTCTCTACTCCTCCTCCTCCTCCTCGTGTTGAGAAAGAGAGAGGCGGGAGGCGATAAAGAAGCGAGATATCCTGCAGGACACGCTAGAGGATGTAAATGCAAATCAGGAGAGGTCGATGATACAGAGGAACACGAAGGCGACGAGATAGAGACGCGATTAGAAGATGGGAAGGAAGGATTAAATAAGGGGGAATGACACTGGACACGATGAGGGTGATAAGAGATGATGATGGTAGTGGCGGTAGTAGTAGTAGTAGTAGTAGTAGTAGTAGTAGTAGTAGTAGTAGTAGTAGAAGATAAAAAAGAAAACAAGATAAAGAAGAAAACAAGAAGATAAAGAAGAAAACAGATGAAAAAGAGGAAGGAGAAAAAAGGAGAAAAAGAAGGAGGAAAAGGAGGAAAAGGAAGATGAGGATAAGAAGAAAAAGATGATGAAAAAAAGAAGAAGAAAAAGAGTAGACAGTAGTTTCTTCTTCTCTTTTTCATTCTCATTCTAATCCCCTTTCTTAACTCCTCCCTTTCTACATTCCCATTCCTGTCTTCCCATTCCCCCCATTCCATGTGTGTCCTTGATTGCCCAGGTGCGTTAGGTAAAGGGGGGAGGGAAGGAGGGGGTAGGGGGGGGGGGTTGGCGTGGACTCAGGTATGGCTAGGTTCTAATTCTTCTTTTATCCCGGCCAGGTAATTTATTTAGGTGGATTAATGGCCTCGTAAGGGTGGAAGAGGTGGTGGTGGTGGAGGTGGAGACATGGAGGTGAGGATGGGGGGGTGGAAATCAGGTGGTAGAGGGAGGTGGAGTTGATGGTGGTTAATGTGATTGG
>NC_066521.1:21828554-21833554 GCF_024679095.1 Eriocheir sinensis | reverse complement strand
GCATTACTAACTGTTTCTACCTATCCTTGACCCTACTACTACTACTACTACTACTACTACTACTACTACTACTACTACCACTACCACCATCACAGCAGCATCATTAACAAGGAAAATCTTAACACCACTTCTGATTTCAATTACTTTTTAAACTACTTCATCACCACCACCACCACCACCATCACCACCACCATCATGACAATCAGTACTAATCACGAATTCAACCACATAACTGAATTACCATCACCCCAATCACCACCACCACCACCACCACCACTATTATATGTACAATTAGGTAATATTTCATCTGTAAGTCTTGTAATGGAGGTGGAGGTGGAGGTGGAGGTGGTGGTGGTGGAGGTGCTTGAGGCGTCACTTTTTGTAATCATGACTAAGACGGTTGCGCTTTTAAGTGGAAGAGAAAATAAGTGATGGTATTGATGATGGTGGTGGTGGTGGTGGAAGTGGTGGAGGTGGTGGGGGTGGTGATGGGGGGGTGGTAATGATTGTAATATTCCACTAATCTCTCTCTCTCTCTCTCTCTCTCTCTCTCACCTCGCCATCAGAATCTTGTTAACCTCACCTGCCATTACGACGCTCACCTGTAATTAAGGTGTTAGCGGAGGTATGACTTGCTTCCTACCTTACCTGACTTTTATGTTTCTCTTATTTTTTCTTCGTGTTTATTTATGTTTGTGGTAATTTAGGAGTTTTTTTTTATCTTTTATTTTCTTTTTCTTCTTTTTTTTGTTTTGTTTTGGTATTTTTGTTTTGTTTTCCTTGTTTTGTTTATTATCATTATTATTGTTGTTTTCTCCTGTTTCTATCTGGCTACTTCCTTTTCCTTTTCTTCTCTTTCTTAATCGTCTTCTTCCTTCTCCTCCTCATCCTCATCCTTTTTTCCTCTTAATTTCTACTTCTTTTCCTTTTCCTTCTTTTTCTCAATCGTCTTCCTTATTCTCCTCCTCCTCCTCCTCCTCCTTCTCCTTCTTTTTGTGTTCGTATCGACTTCATTTTCCTCCTCCTCCTCCTCTTCTCTATAATTCATTGGTCTATATCGAAGAGTCTCCAAGGTCGTAAAATGTTTGCCTGATAAAAAAAAAGAAAAAAAAGAAATAGGAAAGAAAATATGAGAAAAAAACGGACCTTCGAATATTGTTTTTCAGAGTACGAGAAGATAGATAGATAGATAGATAGATAGATAGATAGAGAGAGAGAGAGAGAGAGAGAGAGAGAGAGAGAATTAGTATATATAGCAAGTAGAGGAGACGGTCAGACAGATGGGACCATAAATATAAGGAGACAGATCTCTCTCTCTCTAATGGTCCCTGGAGAGCATGTCACCCCTTCACACCCCTTAGCTGTCCCTTCAAATTTGTGAGACTGACACACACACACACACACACACACACACACACACACACACACAACCACACAGGTTCAATATAACATTCCTTCCTCTGCGACTTCAAAAACAAGAAGGAAAAGAAATAAAAAAAAAATCCGTGAATTGCGACAAGAATGAAAAAAAGAAAAGAAGAAAAAGAAAAGAAAAAGACAGACAGACCGCGTGTGAGCTGATAAAGGAAAGACACAAGACGACCTTACCAACACGTGACAGGTCGAGGAGGGAAAAAAATAAGAAAAGGAAATAAAAAAGGAAAAAAATAAGGGTGGAAGAAAAATCTGTTGGTGGAATGCAACGTGACACACACGTATTTATTTCCCTTGAAGCTGTCACGGAAAAAAGTGAGAGAGAGAGAGAGAGAGAGAGAGAGAGAGAGAGAGAGAGAGAGAGAGAGAGAGAGAGAGAGAGAGAGAGAGAGAGAGAGAGAGAGAGAGAGAGAGAGAGAGAGAGAGAGAGAGAGAGAGAGAGAGAGAGAGAGAGAGAGAGAGAGAGAGAGAGAGAGAGAGAGAGAGAGAGAGAGAGAGAGAGAGAGAGAGAGAGAGAGAGAGAGAGAGAGAGAGAGAAGTGATATAATATTAGAAGAGGAAGGAGAGGATGGAGAGAACGAAGAGGGGAAAAAATGAGAACAAAGAAAACTAAACAAGACAACAAATAAAACAATAATAAAAGAGATAAAAGAGATAATGAAGGAACAAAAAAATGGAATAACGAAATATGGAATGAAAATAAAAAAATAAAAAGTAAATAACAGGAACAGAGTAAGAAAAGGAATTAAATGAAACGAGATAAAGCAGGAATAAGGAAGACAGGTTAAAAATAGGAATAGGAAGAGGAAAGGGAATGAAATGAAGGAGATTAAGGATGAAGGAATAAAGACGAAAGAATTAAGAAGAATAGGAAGGAAAATGAGATATAAAACCAAAGCTGTACATGATTAAAGAAAGAAAGGAATGAATGAATGAATGAATGAAGGAAGGAAGGAAGGAAGCAGAGAAGCAACAAAATAAGATAAGAAACAATATAAAAAGAAGAGAAAGAAGATGAAATAAGCAAAGAGGAAAAAAAGGAAGAGAAGGAAAGGGAAAAAAAAAACCCTCATTCGATTCCAATTATTTTTTTTTATCCATTCCAATTCCGTTTTCAGAAGCAGGAAGTAACACACACACACACACACACACACACACACACACACACACACACACACACACACACACACACACACACACACACAACAAACAACCAGCACTCACGGGACGGTTTGCCTGGTAACCACACACCACCACCACCACCATCACCACCACCACCACCAAAAGATCTTTCCTTCAGGGTTATGTCATCACCACCACCACCACCACCACTAGGGACGTCAACACCACAAGATATGTTTTTCAGGGTTATGTCACCACCACAACCACCATTACCACCACAAGAATATCACCTCCACTAACAATCACCACCACCACTGTCCCATCCCCCTTACGTCACCACCACCACCACCACACCCACGCAAGGTAAAAATGGCACCAAAAGACGACGAAAAAAAAAAAAAAAAGAAGGAAAACAAGTGAGTGGAAGCCAAAGACACACCGGATGTTTCTGTGATGTCAGGAGGAGGAGGAGGAGGAGGAGGGAAGGGGGTTGAGAAGTGCGAAGGGTGGGTGGGAGGAGGTGAAGAGAAATGGTAAGGTAGAAGAAGAGGAAGAAGAAGAGAGGGAGAAGAAAAAGAGGAATGGAGAAGAAGGGAAGGTGAGGGGAAGAAGAAGAATCCAGGTGCTCACAGATGGAGGGAAGAGGAAGGAAGGGAAGGGGAGGGAAAGGGGAAGTAAGGGAGTGGGGGGCAAGGGAAGGGAGGAAGATGAAGGGGAAGAAAGAAATGCAGGAATGAAAGAGAATGGGGAAAAAGGGAAACAAGAATGAAGAGAAATGAAGGAAAAGGAGATGGAGGAGTGAGAGAAATGAATGAAAAAGATACAGAAACGAAAAGAATGGGAAAAAAGAAGATGCAGAAGGGGTGAATGAAAGAAAAAGTAACAGAAGATGATGGGGGATGATGGGGAAATGGGGGAGAGATGGAGTGAAGGGGAATAGGGAAACGAGAGAAGGAAGAATAGATAGGAAATGGAAAAGAAGGAAAGGGGAGGAGATGGAGTGAAGGAGAATGGGAGATATAGAGAAACAGGAGAGAATGTGGAAAGGGAAAAAACAGATGCAAGGAAATAATGGGAAATGGAGGAAAGAAATAGGAGTGTGAAGGGAAATAGTAAAAGAGAAGGAAAGAGAAATGGGGGAAACTAAGGAAATAGGGAGAGAAAGAAAGAGGAGGAGGAGGAGGAGGGGAAGACGCTTTCAACTCAGAGACAAACAAATTGCGACGTCGGGAAGGAAGGGAAGGAAAGGTGAGAGAGACAGGTGATGGTGATGGTGGTGATGGTGGTGATGGTGATGATGGTGATGGTTTACAAAGGAAGGTGAAGATGATGGAAAGTTTACTTGTATGCTCGACTGACTGTTTGTGTGTGTGTGTGTGTGTGTGTGTGTGAGAGAGAGAGAGAGTTGTTGTTGTTGTTGTTGGAAAGGACGGAATGAAGGAAGGAAAGTATAAGAAAGAAAGGAAGGCGGGAGGGAGGAAGGAAGGAAGGAAGAAAGAAGGAAGGGAGAACAGAAGGAAAGAAGGAAAGAAGGAAATAAAAGTAAAAAAAAAAAAGGAAAAAGCAAGGAAAAGAAAGGAAAATAAAACATTAGAGAAGAACGCAAGGAAGAGGAGGAAGAAAGGAATGAAGGAAGGAAGGAATGAGGGAGGGAGGAAGAAACGTACATACACACACACACACACACACACACACACACACACACACACACACACACACACACACACACACACAGAAGTACACACAACATAATAAAGAGGAGAAACAGAGAAAGAGAAGATAAGGAAAGGAACCAGAAGAGAAAGAAGAAGAAAAAAAAGTACTGTCAGAGGTAAGAAATGGAAGACAAGAGGATGACAGAAATAGAAGAAAAGTGAAGGAAGAAAAGGAAGAAAAGGAAGGGAGGGAGAGAGAGAAATGTGGCCGGTGAGACAAGTCGTGAAAAAGAAGAAGTGATAGAGAGAGAAAGTGAAAGGAGAGAAAAAGAGGAGGAAAGTGTGAAGGGAGGAGGAAGAAGAGGAGGAGGAGGAGGAAGAGGAGGAGAAAGAAAAAGACTGAAAAGCAAGTTATGGAAGAAGAAAAGAAAGAAGAAGAAGAAGAAGAAAAGGAGAGAACGAAAAAAATGATCAAAGAGAAACAAGTTATGAAAGAAGAAGAAGAAGAAGAAGAAGAAGAGGAGGAGGAGGCGAGAGGGAAAGACAAACAACAGAAGGAAGAAACAAATCAAGAAAAAAAAGAGAAAAAAATAAATAAAATGAGAAAGAAGAAAAAAAAGAAGAAAGAAGAAAATAAAAGTGAAAAAGAATTGTGTGAGTGAGGAAAGAATCAGATACCAGAGGAGGAGAAGGAGGAGGAGGAGGAGGAGGAGGAGGGGGGGATCACTCCTCTATAGTGTCCTTGGCTTATTGATCAGGCCGTCACCACCACCACTACCACTACCACCA
>NC_066521.1:21788554-21823554 GCF_024679095.1 Eriocheir sinensis | reverse complement strand
AGAAAACAATAAAATAAAAAAGAGAGGAAGGAGGGACAAGAGAGAAGGAGGAGGAAGGAGAAGGAAGAGAAAGAGATAATAATAATAATAATAATAATAATAATAATAATAATAATAATAATAATAGAAATGATGATGGTGACAACACAATGAGACAAAAAAGAAATACGATGAAGAAGGAAGGACGAGGAGGAGGAAGACAGAGAAGAAGGACAGGAGAGGAGGAGGAGGAGGAGGAAGAGAAGGACACTTAATATGACAACTTAGATGACGATGATGAAGATAATGAAGAAGAAAAAGAAGAGGAGGAGGAGGAGGAGAGAAAAAGGAGGCTACCGGAAGTGTGGAGGAAAGAAAACCTTGTTGAGGCATTAATAAATTACAGGTGCAAGAACAGGTGAGAAAAAGGTGTCTGGAGATACTCGAGGGAGGGAAGGAGGGAAGGGGAGGGAAGGAGGGAAGGGAGGGAAAGGAGGGAGAGAGACAGGTAAAAAGAGGATCAACGTACAGGAAAGAAAAGGAGGAGGAGGAGGAGGAGGAGGAGGAGAGGAATGAGAAAACCAGGACAGGAGGGAGGAAAGAAAAGGAAGGAGAAAAATATATGGGAGAAGAGACGAGAGGAGAAGGAAGGAAGGAAGAAAGGAAAGAAGAGGGAGGGAGTGTGGGAAGGAAGGAAGGGAAAGGAGGAGAGAGGGTGGGAGGAAGAGAAGAAAAGGAAGAGGAAACAGGGGAGGAAAGAAGAGGAGGAAGAGGAACAGATGGGAGAGAAGGGAAGGAGAGAGGAAAACTAACACACGAAAAATAAAGAAGAAAACAAAAACAAAACAAATAAAACGAGAAGAAATTAACAATAACGAAGAAGACAAAGAAGAAAATATGATAAAGAAGAAAACAGGGGAACAACAACAACAACAACAACAACAACAACAACGAAGACAAGAGAGGTGAAGGTGAGGAAGGAAACAAAAGAAGAAAAAAAGAAAAGGAAAAAAAGGTGTTTGTGCAAATATACCCAAACAAAACCTTTAAAGAAAACGGGGCACAGACCTCCACACGGCGACAAACAAACAAACAAACTCACGCCTTTAATAAACACGGACGGAAATAGCGGACACAAGAACTAAAAGAGGAGGAGGAGGAGGAGGAGGAGGAGAGGGGAAGAGGAGGAAGAAGAACAGGAGATGGAGAAATGAAAGACGAAAGAAAGAGGAGCAAGAGAGAGGAAGAGGAGGAAGAAAGAGGAGGAAGAGAGAGGAAGAGGAGGAAGAAAGAGGAGCAAGAGAGAGGAAGAGGAGGAAGAGAGAGGAAGAGGAGGAAGAAAGAGGAGGAAGAGAGAGGAAGAGGAGGAAGAAAGAGGAGGAAGAGAGAGGAAGAGGAGGAAGAAAGAGGAGGAAGAGAGAGGATGAGGAGGAAGAAAGAAGAGTAAGAGAGAGGAAGAGGAGGAAGAAAGAGGAGCAAGAGAGGAAAAGGAGGAAGAGAGAGGATAAAAGAGGAGGAGAGGAGAAAAGAGGAAAGGAAGAGACAGCAAATGAGAGAAGAGAGAAGAGAAGAAAGAAGAGAAGATCAGACAGAGGATAAGAAGAGGAGAATAGGAGAATAAAAAGAGAAGATGGAGATAACAAGAACCAAAGAAGAGAGAGAAGAAGAGATGAAAAGGAGGAGGAAAGAGAAGTTGTAATAAGGTGAAGAGTAATAGAGAAGAGAATAAGGAAGAGAAAATGAAGAGGAGAAACAAAATAAACAAGAATAAAAAGGAAAAAGGAAAATAGAGGAAAAAATGACAAGGAAAAATAACATGGCGGACCAATAAGAGAAGAGTAAACCATACCTCCTCCTCCTCCTCCTCCTCCTCCTCTTCTTCCTCTTCCTCCTCCGACAGTAGCTCCCTAACCCTCAAGCTAAAAATATTCCCTTTACGAGTCCCCTCCCTCCCCCTTCCTCTTCTTCCTCCTCCTCTTCTTCCATTTCTTCCTCCTTCCTCAATACCTTTACCTTTCCCTTCCCTTCTTCTTCCTTTCCTCTTTCCCTTCTTCCTTCTTCTTCTCTCTCTTCAACTCTCTCCTCCTTCTCCCTTTTCTTCCTCTCTTCTTTCTCCTAAAATTTCTACTTCCTCCTCCTCACTCACCTCTCTCTCTCTCTCTCTCTCCCCTCACCTTCTTTCTTCACTCCTCCTCCTCCTCCTCCTCCTCCCTATTATACCCTTCACTTCTATTCTACCTTCCTTCCTTCCTTCCTTCCTTCCTTTCCTTTTTTTTCAATGCCTTCTTTCTCTCCTCCCTCAACGCCTTTCCTTCACTTTTCCTTCCTTCTTTCCTTCCTCCTACTTCTTTCTCCTCCTCCTCCTCTTCGTGTTTAAGTGTAAACGAGTGCATTTTTTTTTCTTTCTCTTCCTTCTCCTTATCTTCTCTCCTTTCCTCGTCATACGCAATTACGACGTTAGTGAATAAGAAATGAATTACAGTGCTGATAAATAATTAATGAATAACACACCTGTCCTTACCTGTGACATGCATACGAACAAACACACACACACACACACACACACACACACACACACACACACACACACACACACACACACACGTCAGGTATAGTCTTCCAGGTGAGTGTGTGTGTATGTGTGTGTGTGTGTGTGTGTGTGTGTGAAATCAAAGGTGAGCGGCGTTCTTTAATTAGTCCTATTTACCTGCATTTCAAACAGGTGTGATGACGATAGGTAAACACACACACACACACACACACACACACACACACACACACACACACACACACACACACACACACACACACACACGCATGACGAGAAAAAAAAAACCAAGGACACTAAAAACGTAAATAACAACAAAGGAAAAGAAAAACGAAGATAATTATGGTAAAAAATAAACAAAAGGAAGAAGAAGAAGAAGATGGGAAAAAATAAACAAAAGAAAAACTAGACAAAAATAGCAATAACGAAGGAGAATAAAACGAAGAAAAATATGATAAAGAAGACAATAGGAGGAAGAATAAAGAAAAAAGAATATCAAGAAGAAAACGAGAAACCCACATAAAGAAAACGAAGATAAAAACGAAAACAAAAACAGACCACAAAAAACGAGATATATATATATATATATATATATATATATATATAGAGAGAGAGAGAGAGAGAGAGAGAGAGAGAGAGAGAGAGAGAGAGAGAGCGAGAGAGAGAGTGAGAGAGAGAGAGAGAGAGAGAGAGAGAGAGAGAGAGAGAGAGAGAGAGAGAGAGAGAGAGAGAGAGAGAGAGAGAGAGAGAGAGAGAGAGAGAGAGAGAGAGAGAGAGAGAGAGAGAGAGAGAGAGAGAGAGAGAGAGAGACTCTCTTTGTCTCTCTCTCTCTCTCTCTCTCTCTCTCTCTCTCTGTATTGATTATGACGTTGCGGAGAGACATGTGGACACGGGGACCTTCCACATGACCTCCTCCTCCTCCTCCTCCTCCTCCTCCTCCTCCTCCTGCTCCTCTTCTTCTCCTCCTCCTCCTTCCTGACCTTTGTATACGTTGTTGTTATAGTTCTTGTCTTCGTCTCTTCTTCTTTTTCTTCTTCCTCCTCCTCCTCCTCCTCCTCCTCTTCTAAAATTCACTGGTTAAAGGACAAGAAAGGGGGAGAAGAAAAGGAGGAAGAAGAACAGGAAATAAACGAGGAAATACCAACAGGAGCAGGAGTAAAAGAAGAAGAAGAAGAAGAAGAAGAAGAAAAAGAAGAAGGAGAAGAAGAAGAAAAAGAAAAAAAAGAAGAGGAAGAGGAAGGAGACGAAGAAGAAAAAGAAAAAAAGACAGCAGAAAGAGGAACAATGAAGCAAATCCGTTTAAGCAAAGAAAAAGAAGAAGAAGAAGAAGAAGAAGAAGAATGAAAACAAAAAGAAGCAAGAACATAAATCAACAAATAAACAAAAAGAAAAGAAATGAAGAAGCAAAGCAGTTGAAGCAAAGAGGAAAATGAAGAAGAAAAACAAGAAGACGAAGAAGAAGAAGAAGAAGAAGGAGGAGGAGGAGGAGGGGAGGAGAAGGAGAAGAAGAAGTAAGGAGAAAGACGAAGAATCAACATCAGAAAGCGGAGTGGAGCAAATAGGAAAAAGAAGAAGAAGAAGAAGAAGAAGAAGAGGAGGAGGAGGAAAAAGAGGAGAGAGCCAGGTAGTTTAAGTGAATAGTGGCGACAAGTTGCCATTAATTAGTTTGACACTCCACCTGTCCACTTCATACAGGTGGAAACAGGGCAGGAGGTTGTGCTAAAAAAAATAATAGATACGAAAAAAATATATTACCTACTAAGAGAAGAGATACGAAGATGAGCAGAGGAAGAGAGAAGATAGGAAGAACGAATAGAAGAAGAGAAGAAATAGGAAAAAGTGATGTTGAAGGTATGAGAATGGATAGGAAGGGATGGGAAGGGGAAGGGATGCGAAAAGAAGGGAAGGGAAGGGATAAGATGGAGAGGAATAGGATGGGAAGGGGAAGGGATGCGAAAAGAAGGGAAGGGAAGGGATAAGATGGAGAGGAATAGGATGGGAAGGGGAAGGGATGCGAAAAGAAGGGAAGGGAAGGGATAGGATGGAGAGGAATAGGATGGGAAGGGAAGGAATGCGAAAAGAAGGGAAGGGAAGGGATAGGATGGAGAGGAATAGGATGGGAAGGGAAGGAATGCGAAAAGAAGGGAAGGGAAGGGATAGGATGGAGAGGAATAGGATGGGAAGGGAAGGAATGCGATAAGAAGGGAAGGGAAGGGATAGGATGGAGAGGAATAGGATGGGAAGGGAAGGAATGCGAAAAGAAGGGAAGGGAAGGGATAGGATGGAGAGGAATAGGATGGGAAGGGGAAGGGATGCGAAAAGAAGGGAAGGGAAGGGATAGGATGGAGAGGAATAGGATGGGAAGGGAAGGAATGCGAAAAGAAGGGAAGGGAAGGGATAGGATGGAGAGGAATAGGATGGGAAGGGAAGGAATGCGAAAGGAAGGAAAGGAAAGAGAAGGGATGGGAAGGGAAGCGAAGGAACGAGATGCGGAGGGAAGGGAAGGGAAGGGAAGGGAAGGAAAAGGAATGGAAAGGAAAGGATATAGATGGGAAATGAAGGAAAGAAGAGGGAAGGAAATGGAGAGAAAGAGGAAGGGAAATGAGGAAGAGGAAGGGAGGAAAGGAAGGTGCAGAAAAACATGGAGGGAGGAGAGAAAAGAAAAAAAGAGAAAGGAAAACAAATACATAAATGAGAGAGAGAGAGAGAGAGAGAGAGAGAGAGAGAGAGAGAGAGAGAGAGAGAGAGAGAGAGAGAGAGAGAGAGATGAGAGGCGAAGTGAAGGAGGAAGACACGTTTGTTTATTCTCTTCTCTCTTTCCTCTTCCTCTCCTTCATCACTTCCCTTCCTTTCCTCCTTCAAACGTTTCCTTATATTTCTCTCATTCCCTGATGCGAGAGTTTTGACATCTCTCTCTCTCTCTCTCTCTTATTATTTTCCCTTCTTCCTCTCCTTCCCTTCTTTATTCTATCCTCTCCCTTTTCCTTTTTCTGATATTCGCCCTTTTCCTTTCCCTTCCCTTCCCATCACTTTCCTTTCCATCCCTTTCTCCTCCCTTTCCTTCGTCTCTCATTCCCTTCCTTTCCTTTCAATCCCCTTCTCTCTCTCTCTCTCTCGCCTTTTCCCTTTCCCTTCCCTTCCCATCTCTTTCCTTCCATTTCTTTCTCCTCCTTTTCCTTCGTCTCCCATCCTCTTCATTCCCTTTCAATATCTTTTCTCTCTCTCTCTCTCTCTCTCTCTCTCTCTCTCTCTCTGGGTCGTAAAAATACCGAGCAAATTCACACCAGTCCTATAATCTAAGCTTCAATAAGTAACTTGGCTACTTTCATCTTCGGGATCAGAAAGAGATAAAAATGCATTATGGAGCTTGTGGACATGAAACCTTGGCTGTGGTGGTGGTGGCGGTGGTGGTGGTGGTAGTTGTAGTAGTAGTAGTAGTAGTAGTAGTAGTAGTGGTGGTGGTGGTGGTGGGTTCAATTTTCTATTTCCACTTTTTACTTTATTTTCTTTATTCTTCTTTTTCTCTTTTCCTTTCCTTTTCACTTTTTACTCATATGTTATTTCCTTCTTCTTCCTCTTCTTCTCCCTTTTCTTCCTTTTCTGCAATCATTATTTTCTTCTATTTCCACTTTTTACTCGTGTTATTTCCTTCTTCTTCCTTTTCCCTTCTCTGCCCTCTCTTTTATCCTATCTTCTTCTATTTCCATCTTTTACTCTTCTGTTATTTCCTTCCTTCTTTTTCCTTTTCTCTCTTCTACCCTCTCCGCTATCTCCATCTTCCTCTATTTTCATCTTTTTCTCTTATTCATTTCCTTCTCTTCTTCCTCCTGTTCCCTCCTACGCTCGCATACACCCCCCTGCCCCCCCCCCCCACACACACACACACACCAGCCCCCACCTCCTTCCTCCCCTCCCTCCCCACCCACCCACACACCAGCCCCCCTTCCTTCCTCCCCTCACTCCCCACCCACACACACAGACACGCCATCTTCCTCCAATAACTTTTTTTCTTCCCTCTTTACCGAACCTTTCCCAGAACGGAGTCACTCAAACTTTTATCGCCCATCTGTTTCCGTCCTCACTCCCTTAAATAGTACTAACGGATCCCCCCTGTGGTACCGAAAACGCGTATTGGTACCATAATAGTGCTATCGGTTCCTTAGAGTGGTACCGCTAACGAGTATTGGTACCAGTTTAGTGTTAATGGTTCCTTTTAGTGGTACCAGAACGTCAACAGACTGGTACTGAGAAAACGGTACCATGATTTTCCGGTATTTTGAGAGAGAGAGAGAGAGAGAGAGAGAGAGAGAGAGAGAGAGAGAGAGAGAGAGAGAGAGAGAGAGAGAGAGAGAGAGAGAGAGAGAGAGAGAGAGAGAGAGAGAGAGAGAGAGAGAGAGAGAGAGAAAAGGCCCACCAGTAAACATGTATACGACAAGAGTAGGCCTATGTAATTGTATATTTTTGTATACTGCATACTATTCTATTTCTCATTAGTATTGAAGCTGAGCAGAGGGTCGGTTTTCAGACAGGACTCACCATACATCCTTTAAACGGTAAATACCCTAAAAAAGCCTCAAGATGTAGTATATATAAATAGAGAGAGAGAGAGAGAGGGGGGGGGGGGGGATGCAACACTCTGGGCTGGCAGCAGACACACGGGCGTCCCCACCATCGCCGCCGCCGCCGCCAAACAGGCCTTGACCCAATTACTGTGGCTTGTCCTGGTGGCTTCCCCCTTCCCCCCTCGCCCCCCCTTACTTCCTCTCTCTCTCTCTCTCTCTCCCTATCTCCCTTTTCTGGCTGGCTCCGTCGCTCTCACGCCCCTTTCCTCTCTCCCTATCTCCGTTTTCTCCCTCTCTCCCTCCCTTCCTCTCCCTCTCTCTGCCTATCTGCCTTCCACTTCCTTCTCACCTTGGCCGCCTCTCTCTCTCAGTAAAAATAGTAATAATAATAATAACAAGCAACAAAGAATAAAAAAAAGCAAGGATCTAATAATAAGCATGGAACCCTAAACACACACACACACACACACACACACACACACACACACACACACACACACACACACGCACACACACACACACCACAAAACAGGGAGGAAAACCCACAAGGAAGAATAAATCACTGGAGAGAGAGAGAGAGAGAGAGAGAGAGAGAGAGAGAGAGAGAGAGAGAGAGAGAGAGAGAGAGAGAGAGACAGAGAGAGAGAGAGAGACCCTGCCCTTTGCATGTGTCACGGAAAGGTAGGAAATAAAGGAGAGTTCTGGTCATCACGAATCCATTTGGTCTCTCTCTCTCTCTCATTTTATATCTCCTATCTTTATCTTCTATTTCTATATCCTTTCAATCCTTCTCTCTCTCTCGTACTACATAATTTTCTCTCATTTCCTCCTTCTTATTCATTTTCAACCATTCCCTTCACTAATTCATCTCTCTCTCTCTCTCTCTCTCTCTCATTTTATATCTCCTATCTTTATCTTCTATTTCTATATCCTTTCAATCCTTCTCTCTCTCTCTCTCTCTTACTACATAAGTGTCTCTCATTTCCTCCTTCTTATTCATTTTCAACCATTCACTTCACTAATTCATCTCTCTCTCTCTCTCTCTCTCTCTCTCTCTCTCTCTCTCTGACCTCCTTTTCTCTCCTCTCTACACTCCAACGCCTCTACTTCCTCCTCCTCTTTTTGCTCTATGTTACTATCTCCCAAAATAAGAATATAAAAAATAGGAAGAGAAAAAGAGAGAGGGAGGGAAAGGGAGAGGTAGAGGGAGAGAGGGAGGAAAGACGGCGTGGGTGAGAGGGATTAAAGAGTGTACCCAAGCAACCCTTCACTTCTACCTACCTCCCACTCTTCCTCCTCTTCCTCCTCCTGTCTAGTCGATCAGTCAGAGTACCAATCAAGCTGACACACGAATCAATATAGAAGAGGGAACGAAAGCTTGAGATTGAAACGCTTTTTTTATGGTACTAGGTTGGGATGGGTTGGGTTGGGTTAGGTAAGGTAAGGTTAGGTTGGGTTAGGTAAGGTAAGGTTAGGTTGGGTTGGGTTGGGTTGGGTTGAGGTGGGCTGGGTTAGGTAAGGTAAGGTAAGGTAAGGTTAGGTTAGGTTAGGTTAGGTTAGGTTAGGTTGGGTTGGGTTGGGGTGGGCTGGGCTGGGTTAGGTAAGGTAAGGTAAGGTAAGGTTAGGTTAGGTTAGGTTAGGTTAGGTTGAGTTGGGTTGGGTTGGTTTGGTTAAGGTAAGGTTAGGTTAGGTTAGGTAAGGTAAGGTAAGGTTAGGTTGGGTTGGGTTGGGGTGGGCTGGGATGGGTTAGGTAAGGTAAGGTAAGGTGAGGTTAGGTTAGGTTAGGTTGGGTTGGGTTAAGGTAAGGTAAGGTAAGGTTAGTTAGGTTTGGTTGGGTTGGGTTGGGTTGGGTAAGGTTAGGTTAGGTTAGGTTCGGTTGGGTTGGGGTGGCCTGGGTTAGGTATGGTAAGGTAAGGTTAGGTTAGGTTAGAAGGTAAGGTAAGGTAAGGTTAGGTTAGGTTAGGTTGGGTTGGGTTGGCTGGGTAAGGAGGTTAGGTTAGGTTAGGTTGGGTTGGGTTGGGGTGGGCTGGGTTAGGTTAGGTTAGGTTAGGTTAGGTTAGGTTGGGTTGGGTTGAGGTGGGCTGGGTTAGGTAAGGTAAGGAAAGGTAAGGTTAAGTTAGGTTAGGTTAGGTTGGGTTGGGTTGAGGTGGGCTGGGTTAGGTAAGGTAAGGAAAGGTAAGGTTAAGTTTGGTTAGGTTAGGTTGGGTTGGGGTGGGGTGGGCTGGGTTAAGTAAGGTAAAGTTAGGTTAGGTTAGGTTAGGTTAGGTTAGGTTGGGTTGGGTTGGGGTGGGCTGGGTGGGCGACTGACTGCCTGACCGACTAAAGGACTGACTGACCGAATTACCGACTGAGTGCTTGACCGAATTACCGACTGACTGCCTGACCGACTACCTGACTGACTGCTTCCTTTCCTACCACCACTATTGCCAAAACGTGTCTAGCGAAAGCTCCTGCCAAACACCTAACCAACAAACACACACACAAAACAATAACCACCACCACACACACTTGGCTACGAAAACTCCCATAAACCCAAACCGAACCAAAACAGAGCATTAAAATCGACACACTGCACCAAAATCACCATTAACGAGACTAAAAGTAGAAACACATCGAATTCTTGGCTCAGGGAAAGCATATAAAAGGAGACGAGGCAATAAAGTAGAGATGATAAGAACCAATGTGCGTTTGAGTGTCAAGCAGAAAGGAAGAGTTTGAGAAGGTGAAAAGGGCAAAGGGAAGGGAGGGGAAAATATATATAGGGAGACAAAGCAATATAGTAGACAGGAAGATGAGATCCAAAGTGTGTTACAGTGTCAGGCAGAAAGGAAGAGTTTGACAAGGTGAAAAGGATGAAGGAAAGGAGAAGAGATGTAGAAGGTGGAAATGGCGAAGGAAAGGGATGGTAAAACTTATAACAGGAGACAAGGCAATATAGTAGAGAGGAAAATAAGAACCAATGTGTGTTAGAGTGTCAGGAAGAGAGGGGAGAGTTGGAGGTGAAAAGGGTGAGGGGAAGGTGCATGGGGGAAGGTGATGGTGGCGCTGGTGTCTAAGTTATGGGTCTCACGGCGCTGGGAACGACTAGTCTCATTCGGTATATATAAGATCAGATTATTTTTGTTTTTGGTCTTGTTCTGTGTAGGATTAATCGTCTTTTTCTTCTTCTTTTCTATAGGACTTATCTTCTTTTTGTTTTCTTCTTGCTCTTGTTCTTGTTCTTGTTCTTCTTTCTTCTTCTTCGTTGTCTTCTCAGCATCCTAATTCTTGTTCTGTGTAGGATTAATCGTCTTTTTCTTCTTCTTTTCTATAGGACTTATCTTCTTTTTGTTTTCTTCTTGCTCTTGTTCTTGTTCTTCTTTCTTCTTCTTCGTTGTCTTCTCAGCATCCTAATTCTTATTCTGTCTTCCTTCTTCCACTTCTTCTTCTTCTTCTTCTTCTTCTTCTTCTTCTTAGTATTATTCTTCTCAGCATCCAATCCACTTCAGGCTACATTCTTCTTCTCCATTCTTCTTCTTCTTCTTCTTCCTCTTCCTCCTCCGCATCCCAATTCAGGTTAACTAACGAACACAACTTCCCCCTCCATCACTTCAGCCCTCAGTGGGTGGAGGGGGAGAGGAGGGGGGGGCTCTCCCACGTGGCGGCGTTAGTGGAGGAGGAGACGTCAACTTCAACGATGATTAAAGGGAGGAGGAGGAGGAGGAGGAGGAGGAGGAGGAGGAGGGGAGGAGGAAGAGAGAGAGAGAGAGAGAGAGAGAGAGAGAGAGAGAGAGAGAGAGAGAGAGAGAGAGAGAGAGAGAGAGAGAGAGAGAGAGAGAGAGAGAGAGAGAGAGAGAGAGAGAGAGAGAGAGAGAGAGGTGAAGCGATTCTGGGTTAAATACTGTGTTAGATGTTATATATGTTTGTTCGTTTGTTTGTGTGTTCGTATCAGTATTAAGAAAAGCAGTTAGGACTGGAAAAGGGGGGAGGGGGAAGGGGAGGGGGGGGGTGGCGCTCCCTGCATGCCATATAAATTCGAGAAAGGGGAAGAGAGGGAGAGGGGGAGGGAGGGGGGGAGGACGTACGAAGGTGGAATGTGGAAGCAAAAGTGGAATTTCTGGTTGAGTGTGGTTGTGTCTGTTCGAAAGTGGAGCAGGAGGCTGAATGTGTGTGTGTGTGTGCGTGTGTGTGTGTGCGTGTGTAAGATAATGTGTGTGTGTGTGTGGGAAAGAAGACGAACGAGGAGGAGAAAGAAGAACAAGAAGGAGGAAGAGGAGGAGGAGGAGGAGGAGGAGAAAGGAATGAGTTTTACTAGGACAATAGAGGAGGAAGGTAAGGTAGGTCAGTGAGGAGGAGGAGGAGGAGGAGGAAGCAGAGGAAGCAGAACCAGAAGAAGAGGAGGAGGAGGAGGAGGAGGAGGAGGAGGAGGAGGCAGAAGTAAAGGATGGGATGACAGACGTGAGGAGTTGTACAAAGAAAGCCTGGAGTCACCTTAGCCATCTACCTTTCAAGACTGTCAGAATTATGTGGGTTAGGAGGGGAGAGGAGGAGGAGGAGGAGGAGAAGGGGAAGGAGGAAGAAGAGGAGGAGGAAAGGGAAGGGAAGGGAAATCAGGGTGGGTGGGATAGGAATATGGGTGAGAGAGAGAGAGAGAGAGAGAGAGAGAGAGAGAGAGAGAGAGAGAGAGAGAGAGAGAGAGAGAGAGAGAGAGAGAGAGAGAGAGAGAGAGAGAGAGAGAGAGAGAGAATGTTAAATGAGAAAGAGAATGAGAAAAAGAGAGAAAAAACAGAAGGATATAGGTTGAGATTGTGTTTATGAGACGGAGCGTGTGAGTTGTTGCGAGGAGGAGGAGGAGGAGGAGGAGGAGGAGGAGGAGGAGGAGGAGTGCCAGGTGGGAGGGAAAGAGAGAAGGAAAGAGAGGCGGAAGAAATTAGACTTTTAACTGTGACCAAGATCTCGACAATGGTAGATTTATAGGAAAGAGAGCGAGAGAGAGAGAGAGAGAGAGAGAGAGAGAGAGAGAGAGAGAGAGAGAGAGAGAGAGAGAGAGAGAGAGAGAGAGAGAGATCCCAGCAGCAGCAGTAGTAGTAGTAGTAGTAGTAGTAGTAGTAGTAGTAGTAGTAGTAGTGGTAGTAGTAGTAGTAGTAGTAGTAGAGACGTTTCAATGAGTGCAGGTCGTCAGGTGAAACTAATTAACAGAAACACACCTTTGCGACCCACCTGTGTAACCTTGAGGGGATACACCTGCGAACACACACACACACACACACACACACACACAAACACCCCTCCCCCCCTTCTCCCCTCCCCCCCCACTTTACTTACCACCACAATCACCACCGCACCACCATCATCATCATCACTATCATCAGCATCATCAACTTACCTGCAAAAGAGAAGAAAAAAACATTAACATTAGTATAAACACATTCAAGAGACGCTTCATCTATATATATAACTTGACCCAGACACTTCTAGGAATAGCTTGGATGTAATGGAGTGTGGAGGAGGAGGAGGAGGAGGAGGAGGAGGAGGAGGAAAGAGGTGACAGGGTGTGAGGATGAAGGATGAGGTGAG
Organism: Eriocheir sinensis; assembly: GCF_024679095.1. Taxonomy (NCBI): domain Eukaryota; kingdom Metazoa; phylum Arthropoda; class Malacostraca; order Decapoda; family Varunidae; genus Eriocheir; species Eriocheir sinensis. Next base: position 21,810,909 of record NC_066521.1, on the reverse strand, counting down.
AGAGTGTGAGGGAGTGTTTAAAAGTGAGACATGAGGTCAGGTGATATAAGGTGTTGATGTGGATGTATGAGGGAGAGAGAGAGAGAGGGAAAAGTATGAGGGGTAAGGGAGGGTATGAGGGGGAGGGAAGCTATGAGGGAGAGAGAAGATATGAGGGGAAGGGAAGAGATGAGGGAGATATGAGGTATGTATGAGGGAGGTATGAGGTATGTATGAGGGAGGTATGAGGTATGTATGAGGGAGGTATGAGGGAGGTGTATGAGTTATGTATGAGGGAGGTATGAGGTATGTATGAGGGAGAGAGAGAAAGTGAGGAGGCCTATTTGCATTTATGGAAAATTGTTCTTATGCATTTCCTGTTGTCAATATTTATTCCTAAGTTCGTTTATTTATCGCCGGTGTTCTCTGAAGGCCAAAAGATCATGTTGTGTTGAATAAAGCATCAGTCTTTGTATGTATGTATGTATCTATCAATCTGTCTGTCTGTCTAGATGGAATGAGGATGGAGGAGGAGAAGGGAGTGAGGAGGGGAGTGAGGGTGAAGATAGGTAGAGTGGAATAAGGGTGAGGAAGAGGGGAATAGAGGGGAGAATGAGAGGAGGAGGGGATATAGGTTGAGTGGAGTAAGAAGGGAGAGTGAGTGAGGGGAAGGGAGAGGGGAGGAAGGGGGAGATTGAGGGGTACAGAGACTACGTGAGGTCAGAGTGAAGGGAAGGTGAGGGGAAGGGCGATTGAGGGGAGGGAAAGGCAGGGTGCGGGGAAGGGTGGGTAGAGGGGAAAGCGAAGGGGAGGTGAGGGGAAGGGAGGGTGAGGTCAGAGTGAAGGGAAGGGAGAGTGAGGGGAGGGAAGGGAGAAGGAAAGGCAGGATGAGGGAGGATGGGTGGAGGGAAAGGAAAGGAGGAGAAGGAGGGAGGGGAAGGGAAGGTGAGGGGAGGATGAGGGAAGAGTGGCTGGAGGGGAAGGGAGGGGAGACGAGTGAAGATAAGGGGAGGTTGAGGGGAAGGGGAGGGATAGGCTGGGTGGAAGGGTATGGATGGGTGAGGGGGAGGGAGGGGAAGGTGAGGGAGGGTGGGAGGAGGGTGGAGGGGAGAGTAAGGGAAAGAGAGGGGAAGGTGAGGGGAGGGAGGGAAGGGAGGGGGAATTCCTAGTAGTCCCCTCGGTGACGCAAGAGGCCAGACAGTACAGGTTTTCCCCTTACACGAGTACGGAGCGAGATCTTCCCCTCACCTCCTCCTCCTCCCCCTCTCTTTCCCTTCCCTTCTTTTCGTTCCCCTTCCTCCTCCCCCTCTCTTTCCCTTCCCTTCTTTTCGTTCCCCTTCCTCCTCCCCCTCTCTTTCCCTTCCCTTCTTTTCGTTCCCCTTCCTCCTCCCCCTCTCTTTCCCTTCCCTTCTTTTCGTTCCCCTTCCTCCTCCCCCTCTCTTTCCCTTCCCTTCTTTTCGTTCCCCTTCCCTCTCTCTTCCTTCCCTTCTTTCGTTCCCTTCCTCCTTCCCCTTCTTTCCTTCCCTTCGTTCCCTTCCTCCTTCCCCTTCTTCCTTCCTTCTTTCGTTCCCTTCCTCCTCCCTTCTTTCCTTCCTTCTTTCGTTCCCTTCCTCCCCCCTCTTCCCTTCCCTTCTTCTTTCGTTCCCTTCCTCCTCCCTCTTTCCCTTCCCTTTCGTTCCCTTCCTCCTCCCTCTTTCCCTTCCCTTCTTTCGTTCCTCCTCCTCTTCCTGCCCTTTCGTTCCTTCCTCCTCTTTCCTTTCCCTTCTTTCGTTCCTTCCTCCTTCCCTTCCTTCTTTCGTTCCCTTCCTCCTTCCTTCCCTTCTTTTCGTTCCCCTTCCTCCTCCACTTAGCTAAATATACCTTCATGCAATTACAGACTAATTCACTTTCATTCCACTTTCTCCATAATAGTTTCCCCTCACCTTCTTCCCCTTCCTTGTCCTATTTTCTTTTTCCCTTCTCCTCCACTTAGCTAAATATACCTCCATGCTATAACAGAAAAATAACAAAAAATAAAAATGAAAAAAATCCCCAAACAGATGAAAAAAAAAATCCCAAAATACCAAAGAAAATAAATAAAATGACAAAATCTGACAAAAAAAAGACATCAAGGAACATATTACAAAAAAAAAAAAAATAGACCAAAAAATAAACAACTTCAATAATTAAAAAAAGAAAAAAACAAATTAGTGGAAAGAGCATAAAAATCATAATATGTCATCGTGGTCTGATTTCCCAGTTCGCTAAAGGAGGTTCAGAATCGCTTAAGTGCATTCATCGCCCCACTGAGCCCCGTCCAGGTGTGCGAGTATTTAAATTGCTCACAAGTAGACAGGTGTTCCCGGAAGTCCCCCCTTCACCCCCTCCACCCACCACCCAATCACGGAAAAAAAGGATTGGGTGAACGAAAGGAATGGATAAGGAAGGAAGGGAGGAAGAAAGGAAGGAAGGAAGGAATGGAGGGAGAAAGAAAAAGAAGGAAGGAAGGAAGAAAGGAAGGAAGGAATGGATAGAGAAGGAAGGAAGAAAGGAAGGAAAGAAGATAGAGAAAACGTAAAAAATGATAATGGAAGGGGAGAAAAAAAGGAAAAAGATATGGATGTGATGAAAGGAAGGAAGGAAGGAAGAGGAAACAAAACAAAACAGGAAAAGGAAAAAAAAGGAAAAAGATTATGGATGTGCTGAGAAGGGGAAGAAGGGAAATAAAGAGGAAGTGAAAGGGGGGAAGGAGGAGGAAAGGGGAAGAGGGGGGGAGGGGGAAGAGAGGGGGGGGGGTAAGTCTCACTAAATCCGTGTGGTGAGTCAGGTGTGTGTGTGTATGTGTGTGTGTGTGTGTGTGTGTGTGTGTGTGTGTGTGTGTGTGTGTGTGTGTGTGTGTGTGTGTGTGTGTGTGTGTGTAGGACCGACACACACACACACACACACACACACACCTGAAAACACACCTTTTTCTCCACTGACAAGATTTATCAATAACCTCAAACACTGGGAAGGGGGAAGGGGGGGGGGGGGAGGAAGAAGAGGAGGAGAGGAAGGGGAAGGGAGAATAGGAGAAAAGGAGGAAGGGGAAAATGGAAGGAAGAGGGGAAGGGGGATGAAAGAGAGAAGGGAGGAGATGGGGTTTGAAGGGAAGGGGAAGAGGGTAGGGGTAGGGAAGAGGAGGAAGAGAAGGGGAGGTAGGGGGAGAAGAGGAGGAAGGGGGAGATGGAGAGACAGGGAGGGAGGGGAAAGACTGGGAGGAAAGAGGGGAGATGGGGAGAGGAAAAGGAGTAGTGAAGAAGGGGAAAGAGAGGGTAGTCGTCGCATTAGTAGTAGTAGTAGTAGTAGTAGTAGTAGTAGTAGTAGTAGTAGATGGTATTGCAGCACTGTGATATATGATAGTACATGAATTTGCGTCGATATGACAATCACACACACACACACACACACACACACACACACACACACACACACACACACGTCAGATGCAGAGGAAATAGGATCACGGGCTGGCCGGGCACGTAATGGACCTAATCTGCTCGCATTCACACACTGATTGGGGCGGCGGTTTGCTTGGAAGGACTGGCTGACTGGCTAAGTGACTGACTGACTGGTTGAGCGTCTGGGTGCGTGGTTGTGTGGCTGACTGGATGCTTGAGTGGGTGACTGACTGGCTAATTCTGAGTGGTTGACTGATTAGCTAACTGACTGGTTGACTAAATGACTGACTGAATGACTGACTGATTGGATGACTGAGTGACTGGATAGGTGGCTGACTGGCTTGTCGAAGAAAGGACGAAAAAAGAAAGGAAAAATGAAAAGAGAAAGGAAAAATGAAAAGAGAAAGGAAAGGAAGGATAAAGGAGGAAGGAAGGAGAAAGGAGAAAATAAGAAAGGAAGGAAGGAAGGAAGGAAGAGGAGGAATAAAGAGAGAAGAAAGGACTGAAACAAGGCAGCAGAAGAGACGAAGAAGGGAAGGACGGAGGAAGGAAATAAAGGAGGAGGAAGAAAAGAGAGGGAAGGAAAAGGGGGGAGAAGGGGGGAGAAGGGTGGGGGCAGGGAGAGTCAGGTGTGTGTGTGTGTGTGTGTGTGTGTGTGTGTGTGTGTGTGTGTGTGTGTGTGTGTGTGTGTACGTAACCTTTACTGGCTCAGGTGTTGATAATTAAACAGTGACGAGCAGGTGTGTCTGTCTGTGTGTGTGTGTGTGTGTGTGTGTGTGTGTGTGTGTGTGTGTGTGTGTGTGTGTGTGTGTGTGTGTGTGTGTGTGTGAAAGGGGAGGGGCTAAAAATCGACCCCTTCCTTCCTTCCTTTCTTCCTTCCTTCCTTTCATTTACTCCACTTCTATCTCCCTCTTCCACCTACCATCACCACCCACTCCTTCCCTTTCCTTCCTTCCTTCACTCAGCAACGAAGGAAAGGAAGAAGAACGAAAGAAGGAAGGGAAGAAGCAAGGAAGAAGAAACCGTGACAAATTTACCGGGGCGCGACGAGATCCATTCATCACGAAATATCTCCCGGGTTCCCGATTTACCGCGGCGGCTCTAAGAATAATCGGCGCGGCGGATAAATCGGCGCGGCGGTGATTTACTACAGTGACGCGCTGGGGAGGGCCATTAAAGCGGCCTTCTTGTGGCGCCATAAATGACTGTCGCATCCCCAATACCGAGGAGGAGGAGGGGGAGGAGGAGGAGGTGGAGGTGGAGGTGCGTGGTCGTAGATGAAGATAGAGGAGAAAGAATGAGGACGAAAAGGATTAAAAGGATGATGATGAGGATGAGGAGGAGGAGGAGGATGAGGAGGAGGAGGAGGAAGAAGAGAAGGAAGGGAATAAGATCAAATGAAAGAGGATAAAAAAAAAATGGAAAGATTGAGATAAGTAAGTGAATGAGAAAGGAGGAGGAGGAGGAGGAGGAGGAGGAGGAGGAGGAGGAGGGGGAGAGGAGGAGGAGGAGGAAGATGAAAATTAGATAAAAAGAATAAATAAGAGAAATAACAAGTTGAAATAAATGAAGTAAATAAAAAACGAAAGCAAAATCAGGAAAACAAAAATAAAAAATGAAAACAATAATCAACAAAACAAAACAACAGGTGAGAAAGGTAAGGTAAGGACAGGTAAGACGGTGCAAGGGCCAGGTACACCGTGAACACCTGAAACCCTGATTAAGCCGTGCATCACCTGACTCACCTCACCTGCGCCGCGAACCTTACCTGTGTACAATATACCTGGCCGCGAATGACACTTGCCCGTAATCTAATAACTATGATCACACCTGTACCTCATGCCAATATTAAGGCCTCTACCTCATAATCTGCTACCTCATACTACCTCATACTCAACTAAAGACTAATGTACGTATTTATTTTCTATTTCAACTACTTTCTTCTTCCTCGCTTTCTTCCTTTCCTTCTTCGTCTAATAAAATGACCCTAACAAGATCACTTCCCCTCCACATAAATAACAATAACATTCCACTTCATCCCTTAAACAATCTCCACATATCTAAATCCACCATTCCGCTCATTCCAACCTCCTTTTCCATATCCATTTCTTCAATCCAATCCAATTCAATAACAATAACATTCCACTTCATCCCTTCCACAAGCTCCACATATCTCGATCCACCATTCCACTCACCAATTCCACATCCTCTTCCTCATCCATTTCTTCAATTCTCCACACCACAACAAACCACATCCTTTACATCACTCACATTCAAAATCCTTCTTCCTCATCCTCTACATCACCCTTCCACAAACTCCACATATCTAAATCCACCATTCCACTCACTCATTCAACATCCTCTTCCTCTTCCATTTCTCCAATCCTCCACTTTGTATCACTCACTCACATTCAGCATCCTCCTTCCTCATCCACTTATAAAATCCCACCTCATCCACATACATCACCCACCTCATCCACCTCACCCCCAAACCACATACACCTCTCCAGACTCAAAACACCTGAAGACGAGTAAGATACAGGTGTGAAGGACAAGGACACATCTGGGACATACTGACACACTCCCCCGGCACAGTGACACACCTCCAGACGCCTACTTACACCCCCCAAACACACACACACACACTCCAGATACCGAAATTTACTCTCAACACCTCTTCTAGTTAACCTTTAAGGGCCACATGGTTTCAAAGGGGGAGGGGAAACGGAGGTGAGGAGGAGGACGATGGGGGATGGGTAAGGGGGTGAGGGGATGATGGGGGCATTGCAAGCAGGTGAAAATGGGGCAAACAGGACCTTCTGCTTTCACTGTTGGGACACGAGGTGGTTGGCACTGGGCGCTAGACAGATGGAACACAGATCAGACACCTTTATTTTCACGATGAGAATGTTTAGTAAATTGAACTGATAAGATACGAGAGAGAACGATGAAGTGAACGGAAGCCACACCACCACCACCACCACGACCACCACCACTACTACAACTATTACTGCTGTTACTACTGCTATAAGGGGAGAGGTTGGGTGGTAACAGGCCCTAGACGAGACCCCTCCAAAAAAAAACAGCCACACCTGTCTCAACGCCCACACCTTCTATAAACTATCGCACACCTACAGGTCCCGCGTCCCAGCAGAGAAGGAGGAGGAGGAGGAGGAGGAGGAGGAAGTAGAGGAAGACGGGTAAGTAGATGAAAAAGAAGAAGAAAGGAAGAATCACACACACACACACACACACACACACACACACACACACACACACACACACACACACACACACACACACACACACGTGGTTCCCTCCAGTAACTTGGGACTGAAATACATCAAAGGAAGGAGACCACGTAAAGACCTCTCTCTCTCTCTCTCTCTCTCTCTCTCTCTTCATCTCTTAAAGGCAAGTGCATCTTTTTTATTCTCTTCTTCTTCTTCTTCTTCTTCTTCTTCCTCCTCCACCTCCTCCTCCTCCTCGTGCAGACACCTGAGTTGTGACGCAAACACATCCACTTCGCCCCCCCCCTCCTCCTCCTCCTCCTCCTCCTCCTCCTCCTCCTCTCCTCCTCCCTCTCACGTCACAGGAAGGTAAACAGGCCGTGCATTAGCCAAATCAGCCTCCATTCATCACCCAAGAGTCACACACACACACACACACACACACACACACACACACACACACAGAAGCAGGTTGGTACTCCTCCAGTTTTCATTGTGTGTGTGTGTGTGTGTGTGTGTGTGTGTGTGTGTGTGTGTGTGTGAAATAGCTCTGCTTACCACTTACGATAAAACACAACAATACACACACACACACACACACTTGGGCGATTCACGAGGTGTACACGTGTACGTTAATCATGGAGGCAAAACACACACACACACACACATTCTTCATTTCTGTGTGTGCGTCATCTTGTGTGTGTGTGTGTGTGTGTGTGTGTGTGTGTGTGTGTGTGTGTGTGTGTGTGTGTGTGTGTGTGTGTGTGTGTGTGTGTGTGTGTGTGTGTACGTTTGTTTATTTTTTCCCTTCTATGGTGAGCTGACGTGTGCGTGTGTGTGTGTGTGTGTGTGTGTGTGTGTGTGTGTGTATATATATATATATATATATATGTGTGTGTGTGTGTGTGTGTGTGTGTGTGTCTCTCTCTCTCTCTCCTTCCACCTAACTTAACCTCACCCATTTCCACTCCCTAACCCACTCCACTCCACAGTATCCTTCCCTCCCTCTTCCACACTAACTCCACCTCTTCTCTTCCCACTCCTATCCACCTCTCTCTTCTCTTCCCACTCCTGAAAACTCCACCTCCACCCCTGTCCACTCCCTCTCTCCTCCCTTCCCAATCCACCTTGTTATAACACCAACATGACTACGTGTCTCGGGAGTGGTGGAAGGAGTGGGAGGCTGTGTATGGACAAAGAAGGTGGAGGAGGTGGAGGAGGAGGAGGAGGAGGGGAGAAGGGGTGCAGTTTTTCCCTCCCCATGCATTTGTCACGTTAATTTCCCTCCCCGCCAAATAAAACCCCGGAAGCCTCAACTGGGTGAATTATAGGAGCTAAGTATACTTGCTTTTATATATATAGAGAATCCCATGAATCAAACCCACGCCATGCCCTCCCCCCCTCTATCCCCGTCCCCTTTAACCCCTTTCTCGAACCCCTTTCCTTCTCCCCCTAAACTAAAATTATCTAATCTTCCCCTCAATCTTACCTAACCTAACTTAACCTTCATCCCCAACTTAACCTAACTTAACCTAACTTCCACCAATCTTACCTAACCTAATTTAATCTTTCCCCCCAACCTAACTTAACCTAACCTCCCCCAACCTTACCTAATCTAACTTAACCTTCATCCCCAACTTAACCTAACAACCTAACCTCCCCCACCCTTACCTAACGTAACTTAACCTTCCCCCCTAACCTAACTTAACCTAACCTCCCCCAATCCTACCTAACCTAGTTTAATCTTTCCCCCCCCAACCTAACCTCCCCCAATCTTACCTAACCTAATTTAATCTTTCTCCCCCAACCAAACCTAACCTAACCTAACCTTCCCCAATCTTACCTAACTTATCCTTTCTCCCCTACCTAACCTAACCTTCCCCTCCCCACTTTTCCCCAGACCCTTCACCCCTTCATTTCCCCCCACTGCCTGACTAACCTAACCTAACCTTCCCCTCCCCTTGATCCCCTCCTTCAAACCCCTTACCCCCATCCACTGCCTGACGGGGGTATAGAATAGGGTGGCAAGAGGGTAGAGGTGACTTGGTCCGTGGGTTGCTAAGGATGGGTAGCATGAAGGTAGAGAGAAGAAAGAGAGAAAGGAATTTGAAGACATCTTTAAACTTAACCTTACCTCACACACACACAAAAAAAGGATATTTGGTGGATCTTCTAAGAGGTGAAGGGTGAGTAGATGAGTATGTAGGTATGTAGGAGGGTAAGTGGGCAGGTGGGTAGGTGGGTAGCTCTTCAAGGCACGCCATAAACTCAAAGCCACAGGTGTCATCTTCTTAATTAACCTGTGACTTCCGGGGTACGTGGAGGAGAGAGAGAGAGAGAGAGAGAGAGAGAGAGAGAGAGAGAGAGAGAGAGAGAGAGAGAGAGAGAGAGAGAGAGAGAGAGAGAGAGAGAGAGAGAGAGAGAGAGAGAGAGAGGGAGAGAGAGAGAGAGAGAGAAAGAGAGAGAGAGAGAGAGAGGGAGAGGAAAATAAAATAAATACACACAAAAAAAAACAGGAAAACAAGAGGAAGAAAAAGGAGGTAAAGAGTACAGGAAAGAAGAGAGGAAAAAGAAGAAGCAGGAAAACAAAGAAAGAAAAGAGAAGATGAAGGCAAGACACGAAACTTAACCAATGAAGAAAATAATAATGATGATGATGATGATGATAGTGTTGATGATGATCCCCGCGCACCCTAACCTGTCCTTCACACCTCAACACCTGTGACTTCTGACTGACCAGGTGACTTATGGGCGCGAGCAGGTGTGTGTATATATAGGGGGTGATACTAGCCAGGTAATGGTGGTGGTGGAGACGGTGGAGGTGGAGGTGGTGGAGGGGATGAGAAAGGGGGAAGAAGAAGGGTGTATAAGGCAATGGAGAAGAAGCAGCAGAAGAGGGAGGAGGAGGAGGAGGAGGAGGAAGAGGAATGAAAAAAGAAGGATGAGAAAGGAGGAAGAGAAGGAAAATAAAAATAAAAATAAATACAAAACAAACAAAAACAAAGTATCCGTGTGTGTGTGTGTGTGTGTGTGTGTGTGTGTGTGTGTGTGTGTGTGTGTGTGTGTGTGTGTGTGTGTGTGTGTGAGTGAGTGCCAGAGAGGAAGGAGGTGGAGGAGTGGAGGAGGTGGAGGTAAGAAATGGAGGCGCCAGTGTCACCCTCAACGCTATACTGAGACAAATACTCCACACGGATATAACACCACTCAAGACCCTTTTTTTCTCCCCTCTCCCCCCCCCCCTCCACCCCTCTCTTTCAGGTGTGTGGCCCAGGTGAAAGAGACAGAGAGAGGGAGGGAGAGGGGGGGGTGCCCAGGTGAGAGAGACAGAGGGAGAGGGAGAAGGAGGGACAGCGGGGGCAGGTGTTACGTTATCAAAGCACAGGTGTGACTCTCAGGTGTGTCGGGAAGGTGTGCTAATGAGTTAAACACATCTATAAATAGCTCGTGTTATCGGGGAGAAGGTAACGTTTGAGGTGAGGTCTTGAAGGTGAAGTGATGATAAGGAGGTGATAGTTGTTGAACATAATGGAGGAATAAATCATAATGGAAACAGATAAAACAGAAATAGAAATGTAAATAGTTCGTAGAAATAGATCAACTGAGTGGGCGTCAATGAACTGAGGTTACACTGAACTAAAAAATGGAAAAGTTCAAAGATATAAAGAGTATTTTTACCTGAAGGTTTTACTTGTATTGCTATCACTGTTGTTGTTATTAGGTTTAGAGGTGAGATCATGAAGGTGAAGTGATGATGAAGTGATTGTTAAGGTTCTATCGTTATTATTGTTATTATTATTATATTTAGAGGTGAAGTGATGATGAGGAAATGATATTTGTTAAGGTTCTATCAGTATCGTTATTATTGTTATTATTATTAGGTTTAGACGTGAGATCATGAAGGTGAAGTTATGATGAAGAAGTGATATTTGTTAAGGTTCTATCAGTATCGTTATCATTGTTATTATTATCATTATTATTATGTGTAACAGAGCGAGGTTATCTGCACACACTTCCCATAATGAATCTGAAGGAGCGATAGATAGACAGGTAAACAGGTAGACAGTCAGGTTGGTAGGAGAGGGAAGCTTTGATTACACTCCTCATCTCCCTTCTCATCCTCTTCAACGTCATCGTCATCATTAGTCTCATCATTATCATCATCTTCATCATGGTTTTAAGTTTTCTGTTTTCATATTTCCTCTATTTACTATTCAATTTCCTCCTGCTACTCCTCCTCTTCCCACGTAACCTAACCTAACTCAACAAACGTAAGCAAACTAACCCAACCTAAGCCGACCCAACTAACCTAACCTAACCTACGAACCTAACCTCGGCCAACCAACCTAACCTAACCTAAGCCAGCCAACCAAACTAACCTAACCTAACCTAACGTAAAATCGTTGCTCAGAACCACCACCACCATCACCACCACCACCACCACCACTACCACAGACCTGCTTGGCGCCACACACACTGACGTTCGGTCCAACATAAAAGACTAAATTACTTTACACATGAAGGGCCAAGATTAAGCGAGTCTTTCCGGCCATTATGTTCGCTCAAAGCACTAGTAAATGTTTTATGTCGAGGGGGGATGTGTGTGTGGTGACGTTGTTGTTGTTGTTGTTGTTGTTGTTGTTGGTGGTGGTGGTGGTGGTGGTGGTGTTGGTGGTGGTGGTCGAGGTGATAGTTCTGAGTAGGTTGGTTTACTAGTGGTGATGGTAGTAGTAGTGGTGGTGGTGGTGGTGGTGGTGGTTCTGAGCAAGGAGATGAGATGAGGTGAGGTGAGGTGAGGTGAGATTATGTTATGTTAGGTTAAGTTGATTGGGTTGGTTAGGTTAGAAGAAGGGTTAGGTTGGTTGATTGGTTAGGTTAGGTTAGGTTAGGTTAAGTTGATTGGGTTGGTTTGGTTAGGTTAGGTTAGGTTAAGTGGGTTGGTTAGGTTGGTTTGGTTAGGTTAGGTTAGGTTAAGTGGATTGGTTAGGTTGGTTTGGTTAGGTTAGGTTAGGTTAAGTGGATTGGTTAGGTTGGTTTGGTTAGGTTAGGTTAAGTGGATTGGTTAGGTTGGTTTGGTTGGGTAAGGTTAGGTTAAGTGGGTTGGTTAGGTTGGTCTGGTTAGGTTAGGTTAGGTTAAGTGGATTGGTTAGGTTGGTTTGGTTAGGTTAAATTAGGTTAGCCTGGTGGGGGTAAGGATGCTGGTGATGACTGAGGTGGTGATTGTGTTGTGGTGATGATGGTGATGACAAGGTGATAATGATGGTGATAGGTATGGTGATGAGGGAAGTGGTGATGACTCTACTCGTTCCTAAGCTCACGACACTCACAATGCGTCTCCCAGTCCTCGTCCTCGTCCTCATCGTCGTCCGAGTCGCTGCTCCAACTGACGACTATTTTCAGGGTCTTTTCTTCGGTTTTGGTGGTTAGTGACGACTCCTGTGCGCCGCCTTCCTCTTCATCTTCATCCTCCTCCTCTTCCTCTTCTTCTTCCTCACTTTCCTCCTCTTCCTCCTCCTCCTCGTCATCACTGTCTTTCATTTTCACTATTACAGCCTTTGGCCTAGCTACAACCTTCTTCTCCGGCTCTTCCTCCTCCTCTTCATCGTTATCCTCCTCTTCCTCTTCCTCTTCATCACTATCATCATCATCATCCTTCTCCTGCACCACCTTTCTTGTCCTAATCACGATCTTCTTCTCCACGACCATCTCCTCTTCCTCCTCGTCGTCGTCGTCATCATCGGAGTCATCGTCCTCAACCACTTGGTCGTCCATCGTGCAGTCGTCGTCGGTCTGCGTGTCTCGGCGAGGGGGCTCCGTCGGGCCGCATCCAGCTATCCCGGAGTCGTGGCCCTCAAGACGACTGCTACTGGGGTCGTCTTCGTGGTCTGAGTCGGAGTCGTAGCAGGGCGGGATGCACAGAACGACCTCCTCCTCTTCTGAGCACTCCCCGTCGCTTGCGGAGTCGTCGTCGTCGCTTCCCCAATGATAGGACGACGGGAGGGTAAGCTTGACCGTCGTTTCTTCAACATCCTGCGTCGCCATAGTTGCTGTCGCTTAGGTTGGGTCGGTTCTTGGCGCGAGATCTCACTCACCTCTCTCTTACTCACGTCACGCCTCACGTCACTATTCACGCTTCACGCCGTCGCCGTCACCACTGCCACCATCACCGCGCGGGCCCTGCATCCATCACTGTCCGGCGGTTCCTCGGGCAGTGTTTCACCTCACCATTAGCGCAGATTTATCGTCCTGGCGCGTCCCGGGGCGGCCAACACGAGGTGAGCGTCCAAGGCCTTCGAGGAGGTGCCGCCAACCCACCGATCACGCGACGCTTCTTTCCCCCGGACACCAAAAACACGGGCTTCCACTAGTGCCTTGACGCCCAACACACACAAACACACCGGCACCTTCAGGAGTCTATATGTTACTGGAGGAGCGTTTACAGGTACATACACACGCTCTAGTCACCTTTACGAGCTTATAAGTTACTGAAGGAAGGTTTTCAAGTATGATTCAGGAGTTTAAACGTTATTAGAAGAGGGTTTTCAGGTACAGATGCACGCTAGAGTCAACTTCAGGAGTCCAAACGTTACTGAAGAAGCGTTTTCAGGTACACACGCAAGCTTGAGTCACCTTCAAGAGCCCAAACGTTACTGGAGGAGGATTTTCATGTACAAACACAGGCTAGAGTCACCGTCAGGAAGTCTACAAGGTACTGATGGTCCGCGTTCACCTGCTTAAGGGGAGGTACACTGCATATAGGTCCGTATAGTCTCGAGGGGAACGTTTGCAACAGCCTCACGTTCTGGTCCCCTTCACCTTCTTGCAAATGGGGCGCTGGGGCGTTGAGGGGAGCCCGAAGCACCGTCTGCCGGGCCGCTCTCGGCAATACTAGCGACGTAAACACAAGACTTGGCCTCAATGACACCCACCTCCCAACCCAGCCGATACCCTGGCACCCTTCCTGCCCCGCCCCCCTCAGCCAGCGGTGCCCACACTCACCACCGCCACAACTGCGCATGCTCTTACCGCCCATGCTGCCCCTCCCCCGACCCGTGACCGCCCCACACAAGTTTTCCTGTCTTAGAGAAGTGTGAACTAGTGGGTTTCGAAGTAATGGTGTTAGGTGGATAGAGGATGTGTTGATAATCATTACAAGGGAGTTAGTTGTGGTATTGCCGGCACCCTCACCACCACTGCAGTCACCAACTCTATCACCACCACCACCACCATCATCACCACTATGAATTTGACCTTGTCGCCCCTTAGATAAACACTTAACACCCTAAATGACATTGCAACACCAGGACACACACACACACACACACACACACACACACACACACACACACACACACACACACACACACACACACTTATACACTGCACGTACACAAGTCCTGGTCACACGATAAAGAATAGGAAATAGCTGTGGACGTGACTCTTTTTCTGTGTGTGTGTGTGTGTGAGTGACGTAATCGAACCAATCAATAATGTAAACGATAATCTCTCCTCTCTCTCTCTCTCGTCAACGCATGAGGGAGAGAGAATATTTATGCACGAATGGAGATAACGACACACACACACACACACACACACACACACACACACACACACAGGGACACACGAGAGGTCGCCACACACCACAAGGCTCAGTGTTAGGTGTCAGGATGCTCTTTACACTTCGAACCCCGCTCTCTCTCCCCCCCCCTTTCCCTCCATCCCTCCATCTCTTTCTCTCTCCCTCTCTCCATTTTCCTCCATCCCTTCATCTCTCCCCCCTTTTCCTCCATCTTTCTCTCTCCCTCCTCCATTTTCTGACCTCAACACAGCTTCCTCCTATCATCTCTCTCTCTCTCCTCCTCCTCCTCCTCCTTCTCCTCTTCCTCTTCCATTTTCTGTATTATTATTATTATCCATTATGCCATCAACTACGTCAGCATCTTCTTTCCTCCTCCTCCTCCTCCTCCTCCTCTTCCTCCTCCTCCCCCTCCTCCTCCTCAGCGTGACCCACTTCTCTCCCCTCTACCTACAAGAAACCTCCTCCTTCAACGCCACCTCTTAAGTCTTCCCCCCTACAAGTCCGTCACCCCCTCTTCTTCTTCCTCCTCTTCTCCTCCCTCCCTTCCCTTCCCCACACATACCTCCCCTTTTCACCCCTCCCCTCTCTCCTGCCTCCCCTCCCTACCTTCATCTCCTTCCCCACCCATACCTCCCCTTCCCCTCCCTACCTCCATTTCCCCTCCTACCTTTACCTCCATACATACCTTTCCTACCCTTTACCTCCCCTACCTCCTCCTCCTCCTCCTCCTCCCATAGAAGACTCACCACACCCACTGCTTCTCTTTATGTCTACACCATCAGTCTTCCGTCCTCCTCCTCCTCCTCCTCCTCCTCCTCCTCCTCCCCTCTTTCAACACATCTACGGTTAAGAAGGATGAGAGACGATGTGTGTGTGTGTGTGTGTGGAGGAATGGGAAGGGAAATGGGAGCACGCACACACACACACACACACACACACACACACACACACACACACACACACACGAGCGACCTTCTCTCAATCACAATCAGTTCTGCTCGAGCGATTAAAGAGAGCTTGGTCCTCCTCATCCCCCCACTTCCCCCCTCCCTCCCCCCCCCGAACTCTCCTACACGCTTTTATCCTCGGAAGGGAAGGGAAGAGTGGAGAAGGAAAGGAGGAAAGGAGAGAAAAAGAACGAGAGAGAGATCCATATAAATAAGAATGAGGAAATGGAGGAAAGAAAAAGAATAGAAAAGTTAGGAAGAATAAATAGAGTAAGAGAAGGAAGGAAATAACTGAGGGATAAGAAGAGGAGAAGAGGAGGCAAAGAGAAAAAGAGAAGTGAGGGAGAAAAAATAGAAGAGAAAGAAAATTAGTTAGCGAGGAAGAGGAGTAAACAAGACAGGGAAAAAAAAACAGATAAGAAAAAGTAAAGAAAAAATGACGTTAGTGAAAAATAAGGAGAAAGGAAGGAAGGAAAGGAAGGAAATAGAGGAATATGGAAGGACATAAATTAAAACGAAGAAAGTATATGAAAGAAAAAGGAAGAAAAAAAGGAGAAAAAAAGGACATAGCAGAGAAATAAGAAGAGTAAATAACGAATGAAGGAAATGAGGAAAGAAAATAAAGAGAAACAGGAAAATATCAAGAAGGAAAATAAAGGAGGATACAAGGAGGAGGAAGAAGAAGAGTAAACAAACAACCAATGTGTGGGAGGAAGAGGAAGAGGAAGAAGAGGAGGAGGAGGAAGAGGAAACAGGAGTGAGTAAACAGATCAGAAGTATGAGTAACAGAGGAGAGGAAAACTGGTGACGGGAGGAGGAAAAAAAGGGAGGAAAGGGAGGGAAAAAGAGGAAAGGGAGGAAAAAAAAAGAGGGAAAAAAGGGAGGAAAGGAAGGGAAAACTAGAGGAAAGGGAGGGAAAAAAGGGAGGAAAAAAGGGGGGAAATGGAGGAAAAAAGAGGAAAGGGAGGGAAAAAGAGAGGAAAAAAAGGGGAAAGGGAGAAAAAAAGGAAAGGGAAAAAAAGGGGAAAGGGAGGGAAAAAAGAGGAAAGGGAGGGAAAAAAGAGGAAAGGGAGGGAAAAAAGGGAGGAAAGGAAGGGTAAAGAGGATAGGGAGGAAAAAAAGAAAGGGATGGAAAAAAGGGAGGAAAGGAAGGGAAAACAAGAGGAAAGGGAGGAAAAAAGGGAGGAAAGGGAGGGAAAAAAGAGGAAAGGGAGGAAAAAAGAGGAAAGAGAGGGGAATAACGAATGGGGAGAGAGATGGAAGGGATAAACAAGGGAAGCAGGTGAGGACAGACGGATAAACAGGAGATGAAGAAGAGAAAGGAATAAATAGGAGGAGATAGAGGAGAAAAATGTGAATAATAATAACAGGAAGAGGAGAAAATGAGGAAGAGAAAGGAATAGATGGAGGAGAATAAGAAGAAAAGAAGAGAAATGAATAAGAGAAGAAGGAAAAAAGAGAAGAAAGGAAAAGATGGAAAATAACGAAGAAAG
Organism: Eriocheir sinensis; assembly: GCF_024679095.1. Classification (NCBI taxonomy): domain Eukaryota; kingdom Metazoa; phylum Arthropoda; class Malacostraca; order Decapoda; family Varunidae; genus Eriocheir; species Eriocheir sinensis. The sequence goes on along the minus strand of NC_066521.1, from coordinate 21,794,265 downwards.
AAAATGTAAATAATAAAAAAAGGAAATAGAAGAAAATAAAGAGGAAAGAGAAGGATAAGAAGGAAAATATAAATGATAACAAGAGGAAAAGAAGACAAATGGAGGACAAGTTAAAGGATGAGTAAAAAAAAAAGAGGAAAAAGAGGAAAATAAATTAAAAAAGTTAACGATAAACGAGAAAACAAAAGAAAAAAAGAAATAAAGGAGACAAAAATTGAGCAAAAGGGAAGAAAAGAAAAAGTAATGTCTAGAGGAAAAAAAAGGGAGGGGGAGAAAAAGGGAGGGAGAAAAAAAGGGAGGCGGAGAAAAGGAGGAGAAAAAAGGAGGGGGAGAAAAGGAGGGGTAGACAAAGGGAGGGAGAAAAAAAAGGGAGGGGAAAAAAAGGGAGGGAGAAAAAAGGGAGGGGGAGAGAGGGAGAACAAAGTGAGGGGAAGAAAATGGGAGGGAGAAAAAAGGGAAGGGGAGAAAAAGGGAGAAAAAAAGGGAGGGGGAAAAAAAGGGAGGGGGAGAAAAAGGGAGGGAGAAAAAAAGGGAGGGGGAGAAAAAGGGAGGGAGAAAAAAAAGGGAGGGGGAAAAAAGGGAGGGAGAAAAAAAAGGGAGGGGGAGAAAAAGGGAGGGGGAAAAAGTGAAGGGGAAAAAAGGGAGGAGAAAAAGTCTGAGGAAAGGAAAGAAAAGAAAGAAAGAAAGGAAGAAAAAAGGATATTGGCGAAGGTTAAATACGATCACGCTCGCACCTGTATTTACCTCTCTCTCTCTCGGCACCGGGAGGCACTAAAGAAAATGTCAGGTGTCACGAGGGAAGAAGATGAAGAAGAAGAAGAAGAAGAAGAAGAAGGAGAAGGAGGAGGAGGAGGAGGAGGAGGAAAGAGGTTCACGCCAAATAATTACATTGACTATTACGCAAATCCTCTCTCTCTCATACTAATATTTTTGTGTAGCTTTTAAACAAGAACAACATCAACAACACTGAAGGGAAGAGAAAGAAAAGGAAAAAAGGAAAATAACGGAAAAAAAATTAAAAAAGGGAAAAATATAAAAGAAAAACAATATGAAGCAAAAAAATAAAATAAAAAAATAACACGTTGAAAATTCTTTATATAGATGTTCTTGAAGGCGCTTCCAACAACAACAACAACAACAACAACAACAACAACAACAACAACTAGATGGGCGACTTCAGGTCAATTAATTTTCCCGGGAATGGCTGAGGGAGGGAGTCTCGCCCCCCCCCTCCCCCTCCTCCTTCCCCCCCCCACGCCCCCCTCTCAGAAGCTCGGGGGACACAATCAATAACAGAGAGAGAGAGAGAGAGAGAGAGAGAGAGAGAGAGAGAGAGAGAGAGAGAGAGAGAGAGAGAGAGAGAGAGAGAGAGAGAGAGAGAGAGAGAGAGAGAGAGAGAGAGAGAGAGAGAGAGAGAGAGAGAGAGAGATAGTAGTGGTAGTGTTGGTGGTGGTGGTAGTAGTAGTAGTAGTAGTAGTAGTAGTAGTAGTAGTAGTAGTAGTAGTTGTTGTTGTTGTTGTTGAAATAAACGTCATAAATAAAAAATTCTCAACGACATTTTATTTATTTTCTTCTTTTTTTCTTCTTTTTCTATTTATTTTCCTTCCTTTCTTCATTCTTTTCCTCTTCAGTGGTAATTAGTTTGCTGGGAATGCCTCTGTTGTCCCTCCTCCTCCACCTCCTCCTCCACCTCCTCCTCCTCCTCCTCCTCCTCCTCCTCCTCCTCCAGTGCTAAATGACCTTCCCTCGTACTCCATCTCTCTCAGTCTTCCCCTTTCTCCACTTTTTTCCCATTTTCTCTTCCACTTTCTTCTCCTTCTTTGGGCTGGGAAGGGGCAGGTGTATTTGTGGTAGGGGGTAAGAAGGGGAAGGAGGTTAAGGAAGTGTAGGAGGGAGGGTAAGGGAGGAGAGGGTGAAGGAAGTGTAGGAGGGAGGGTAAGGGAGGAGAGGGTGAAGGAAGGCGGAAAGGGTTGAGGGAGGGTAAGGGAGGAGAGGGTGAAGGAAGGAGGAAAGGGTTGAGGGAGGGTAAGGGAGGAGAGGGTGAAGGAAGGAGGAAAGGGTTGAGGGAGGGTAAGGGAGGAGAGGGTGAAGGAAGGAGGAAAGGGTTGAGGGTGGGTAAGGGAGGAGAGGGTGAAGGAAGGAGGAAAGGTTGAGGGAGGGTGAAGGAAGGAGGGAGGTAAGGGAGGAGAGGGTGAAGGAAAGGGTTGAGGGAGGAGAGGGTGAAGGAAGGAGGAAAGGGTTGAGGGAGGGTAAGGGAGGAGAGGGTGAAGGAAGGAGGAAAGGGTTGAGGGAGGGTAAGGGAGGAGAGGGTGAAGGAAGGAGGAAAGGGTTGAGGGGGGAAAGAACGTGGACAGAGGCGATATAAAAGAAGCACCCGTACTTCTATTCTTATTTTTTCTTCCTTCAAATCTACACATATTTTTGCCTTTTCTTCAACGCTTCCTCTCCATTTTCTTAGCTTTCCTTCCTTTCCTCCGTCTACCAAATCTTTTTTTTTCTCTGCCTCTTCTGTCTCCTCTCTTTCCTTTCCCTTCTATTATTCATTTCTCTAATTTTTCTTCCTTTGCTTTTTCAGTTCTTCATATTTTACCTTTCTCTTTCTCTTTCCCTTCTTCATTTTCCTCAATCTTCCCTTTCTCTATTTTTTTTTCATCCACTTCCTTCTTCATCTCTCCCTCCTTTTATGTTTTACTTCTCCACTTCCGTTTCTCCATCCGTTTCTTTCCTCCTCCACTTCCCTCACTCCCTTCATTTATATCCCTCCAACACTTCCTTCCTCCACCTCTCTCCCCTTCATTCTCACCCCACCACAAATACACCTCCCCCTCTCCCCTCTTCCCCTTCTTCATCTCTCCTTCTTTCATATTTCCCTCTTCCACTTCCCTTCCTCTCTCAACCCTTCTCTCCTACACTTCCCTCCCTTCCCCTTCTTACTACCCACCACAAATACACCTCCCCTCTCCCCTCTTCCCCTTCCTAAACCATCCCGAACACACACAGACTTTCGAGGTGTACTTTAGACCCGTTTCTCGATGCGCTTCACCCCCTTACCTGTCACTCTCACCTGCCGCCTGTCACACCTGTCTGCCCCCTCCGCTTACTGTCACCCTAAAAATAAGACTCTACTTGGAAGAGAAAAGGAGGGGAGGGAGAGAGAAAGGGGTGTAGAGAAAAAAAGGGATGGGTGGAGGAAGGAAATAAAGGGAGAGAGAGAGAAAAGGGAGGGAGAGAGGGGTAGAGGAGACAGGTAAGAGACAGGTATTCTAATTAAGACATACAGGTAAGAAGGTGAATTATACGTTTTTTTTATTATGAAAGAAGTTATTAAGTTTTTTTGTGATTATTATAAAAAAAAATGTCCTGTTTTTTGTTGTTGTTGTTTTCGTTCTATTTATGTGTGTGTGTGTGTGTGTGTGTGTGTGTGTGTGTGCGCCCGCTTAAGAGAGAAAACCAATCTTGGAGCACAACTCTCCGGGAGGAAACTGTTTTAATTTGCAGTAAAGCACGCACACACACACACACACACACACACACACACACACACACACACACACACACAGACGTACATGTTCAAGTGCCAAGTCTCACAAGGAAGGAGGAGGAGGAGGAGGAGGCGGAGGAACGAATGGGGAGGAGGGGCAATGGATGGGGAGGAGGAAGAGAGGATGGGGAAGAGGGGAAGGGAAGGGAAGGGAAGGGAAGGGAAGAGAGAGAATGGGGAAGAAGAGAGAGGGGGAGGTAGAGAGGAAAGGAGAAGTGGAGGGAAGGGAGGGGAGGAATAGTGAGGGGAGATGGGGAGGAAGGAAGAGGAGAGAGAAGGGATGGAGGGGAAAAGGAAGGGGAGGGATAATGGAGAGTTGAAAGAGGAAGATATAGGAAAGAAGAAGAGGAGAAGAGGAGGAAAGGGGAAGAGAGGAGAGGGGAGAAAGGGGGGAGGGGGGCCACCATTTCGAGGGCACCCCTTTGCTATACTTCCCGGCAACAGGTGTGACGGCACGAGGCAGGTGAGGGGGGAGGGGAGGGGGGAGGGGGATGACCTACACACCTGCGCGCGCCCTCCTGCATCTCTCTCTCTCTCTCTCTCTCTCTCTGAAGGCCCCACCCACTCTCTATTCTCCTTCTTCCTTCCCTTCTCTCCCCTTCCTCCCTCTCCCTTCCTCCTCCTTCCCCTCCCTTTTACCATTCTCCTTCCCTACCCTTCACTCCTCCTCCCCATCTCCCTCCACTATCCCTCCCCTTCCATCCTTCCTTCCCTTACCCTGTCAACCCCCCTCCTCCTCCTCCTCCTCCTCCTCCTCCTCCTCCTCCACCCCCGCTCATTATTCTTCCCTAATCACGTTTGCTTCGCCTCATCATGACATTATCCATAAAAGGTCATTGCCCTCCGCCGGTAGTAGTAGTAGTAGTAGTAATAGTAGTAGTAGTAGTAGTAGTAGTAGTAGTAATAGTAGTAGTAGTAGTAGTAATAGTAGTAGTAGTAGTAGTCATTCTTGCAAACAAAAAAAATAAAAAAAGAGAAAAATAAAGAAAAGTTCAATAAAATCACAAAAAAAGTCACCAGCGTTCGGATTGGCTTGGTGGAAGTGGTGATCGATGACGGGAGGAAAAGGAAACACAAAGGAAGAACAAACAACAGCAGACCTGCTGGTCCTTACGAGGCTGTGAGGAGGAGGAGGAGGAGGAGGAAAGCAAGAGAGAGTGAGAGAGAGTGAGAGTGAGTTCTAAGCTTCTAAAATCTGTCTGAGCCTTCAAATGGTCTTCCTTGTGTGTGTGTGTGTGTGTGTGTGTGTGTGTGTTGGGAACCTTCTCGTAAGCTCAAAAGGTTCTATGCGGGCTTAAACCTGGCGTCTGTGAGCTGGGAAACGTTCTGGCTATTCTAAAACGTTCCTCGGGGTGCTTAGCGTGAATGAACCTGGCGAATGTGAGCTGGGAAACGTTCTTGCTATTCTAAAACGTTCCTGGGAGTGGCAAGCGTGAATGAACCTGGCGTCTGTGAGCTGGGAAACGTTCTTGCTATTCTAAAACGTTCCTGGGAGTGGCAAGCGTGAATGAACCTTGCGTCTGTGAGCTGGGAAACGTTCTTGCTATTATAAAACGTTCCTGAGTGATACTGGCTGGCTGGGGAACGTTTGGACTCACTAAACGTTAAGCTGTGAGTGATTATGAGTAGCTGATCGTGCTGAGTAAGCGTTCCCAAGTGCTGAAAAACGTTCCCTTAAGTGCTGGAAACGTTGATGAAGGTGCAAAGCAGCGTTAGGAGAGGTGCAGAAGATGCCTAAGCCTACCCTGTTTGTGGGCCTCACCGGAGAACAGAGGAAACACTTGATCTCTCCCCTCCTGACCTCCTCCTCCCCCTCCCTCCTTCTCCTGGCTTGTCCAGACTCGAAGCGGGGCAGAGGAAGAAGAAAAGACTGTGGTGAGTGCCGGGGAAGAAACACGTGAGTAGGGAGAACAGGATAAAGATTGTGGGTGGGGAGGAAAGGGAGATTGGGGAGGAAGGGTAAGACAGAAAGCAAAGATATACACTAAGGGAGAAAGTAATATTAAGGGTGTAGGGAGAATAGAAAGGATAAAGATGGTGGGCGGGGAGGAGAGGAAGATTGGGTTGAAGGGAGAGAGAGTAAGCGAAGAGATGAACTAAGGGAGAAAGAAATATTAGGGAGAATACAATGGATAAATGGTGGATAAGGAGGGAGATAAAAAAATACGAA